>NW_020621936.1:14418028-14718028 GCF_003573695.1 Papaver somniferum | reverse complement strand
ATAGGAAGAGAAGGACACAAATTGAAGCTATACAAGACTCAACAGGCATTCGGATTACTGATAGGGAAGGAATAGCTTCAAACCTAATGCATCATTTCTCTAAAATGGCTAGAACTAGTAATCCTCCTATAGATGGGAATTTTTTTGAGCATATTAACCCTTGTATTTCTGCATATGATAATTTGGCTTTGCTTAAAATGCCTACTCATGAAGAAATTAAGGATGTTGTGTTTAACATGAAACCTTGGACCTCTCCTGGTCCAGATGGTTTCCCTCCTGGTTTTTATCAACAAATGTGGCATGTTATAGGAAATGACATAGTTAAAATGGTTCAGGCCTTTTTTCATAGTAAAGTTCATTCTTAAAGAAAACAATCATAATTTTATCTCTTTAATTCCTAAGATCGATTGTCCTAAAACTGCTGCATATTTTAGACCAATAAGTTTATGTAATGCATCTTATAAGATCATTTCTAAACTGTTGTCTAATAGGCTAAAGCCCCTTTGGAATAAGATTATCAGTCCTTTTCAAACTACTTTTGTGCAAAATAGGCTTATGACAGATAACATTGTAATTACTCATGAATTAGTAGACACTTTAAAGAAACATAATCTAAGAAAGGCTTATTAGCTATTAAAATTGACATGAGCAAAGCTTTTGATAGGATATAATGGACTTTCCTAGAAGACTGCTTGAAATGTCATGGGTTTGATGATGGTTTTTGTAAGATGATAATGCAATTTGTTACTATTGTGTCCACTTCTGTCCTTCTAAATGGTGCACCAGGTACCCAGTTTAAACCCACTAGAGGTTTGAGACAAGGAGACCCCTTGTCTCCTTATCTCTTCATTCTTTGTATGGATGTTTTCTCCAAAGCTTTCATTTTTTTTTTTATTTTTTTTTCATTTTAAACTATGTTTCTCTAAGTGATTAGGTGGGGCACACGATTCAAGTTGTTACCACTGTTAGGGTGAATTAGAGTGACTGAGTTACTAAAAAAAAAAAGACCGGACCAGTTAGACCAATCGGAATAAGTATTAACACTTGGATAACAATATGCGTGTGTTCTCCCTGTTTCCGTCGCCTAAGAAAGCGTGGAATGCAGGACCCGTGGGAACTATCGTGTAATCTGCTGACAAGAAGCATGCGCTTGGATCAAAAAGATCTATTCATGCCGTTAAGTTAAAAAAAAATGGTTATTGTTCTGTATAGTCAACTGCTGGTTCCCTTGTATTTGCCAGTTTGTTGATCTAGATTTAAGTTATTGACCACTGGTTCCCTTGTATATGCCAGTTGTGTTGATATTAGTCAGACCGGTATCTCAGTCCATTAGGATAGGTTCATTCTGGCAGTGGCCTTCAGACAGATATGTGAAACGTCGATCATTTGGTTAACATCAAAACCATCTGCATTTTTCTATTTCCATCTCATTTTTCTATCCATATGATTAGTTTGACTCCGAATATGATGTCCATAGTGCAACTATCTGAGTAGAGCTCTGTCACTTTATATGAATTTTAGTATGCTTGAGTGTAAACTCGTGTACAACAATTGGAATTTCGCATGAGGGTACTTCCTCCTGTAGTCAGTGATTGTAAGCCAACCAAGGAGATTCTTTAGTGCCTTCCAAGGTTCGTTGTAGATATCTAGGGTCTGGAGTAAAGGTTCTGTGGGTACACCTCTGGTAAACCCTCCGGAGACAACACTCCTCCAGTAGGGCCACCTAGTGGTTTAACGTCTTGCTGCACATGCTAAGTATAATCATTTTACTTTCTAGATTAGATTTGCTCGAGGACTAGCAAATAATAAGTTTGGGGGTATTTGATAGACACATTTTTGTGTCTAATTTGTCCTCAATGTCCGTATTGTTGGAACTCTATTTTTGTACTAATATTGTGTTTTTATGTATTTTTAGGAAATAAACATTTTTGGAAAATTCGGCTCGAAAAGTTGATTTTGGCACCCGGAGGACAAGTGTTATTCAGACTCTCGCTTTTGGATAAGGGGTAACCTAATTACTAAGGGGCACCCCCAAGGCATCTGTTATTCGCACCCCAGTTCAGGATAGGGGCATATCATCTTCAACATTCAAATTCGTGTTTTGGCGGGAAAACCATTTTCACTCCTGACAGATTTTCAATCAGCAAAATGAAGGTGTTCTAGTGTGATTCAATCGCTGAAAATTGGTGAGAAGTTGTGATTTAACATGGAAAAGATTTTGTGAGTGTTCTATTAGCTCAAATTTGGCTAGAATTGGCTAGCCAATTCACGGGCTCAAAACAGGTAAAACACATGCAGAACAGTTTCTCTACAACTTCTGGAAGATTTTGTGTGTTCTGCTCGTGTTTCATGCATCGAGCAACTTGTTGGAGCATGTGTAATCGAATTGGAGCGTGCTAGACCAGAGAAAACGCGTAAAAAGCTAAACCAGGAAAGAAAATATCCGAAAATATTTTCTTTCACTGCCGAGGATTTGTAGAGTTATGGAGGAGATTCGATGCATGCTTCGGGTTTAAATAGAGTCCTTGGAGGTCAGAGAAAGATTGAGGAAGTTTAGGGAGAATTTGGGAGAGAGTTAGAGACGTAAAAATCAAAGAACCAGACGCTGTGAAGAAAGTTTCTGCTGCTGCTGGAACTGAAGAACACAAAGAACAATAGACGAGGCAGGAAAGTCGTTAAAAACTGTCGCTTTATTGCGACACTTTTCCACTCCTTTCCGCGACTGAGTCGTTGTACCAACAGCACTATCTCTGTGTCGTTGATTCTGGACGCCTTTTGTGGGTCGCAGAATCCTGTTTTATACTATTTACTTATCTTTCTCTTCATTGTAAAACACTTTTGAGCATCAATGAAGTCTTTTGAGTATTTTTCCAACATGATGAGAGGCTAAATACCTGGTGACTTAGGCGACGGAGGAGCTATTCACTCATGTTTGATTGGTAAATTCTTTTTATAATTTCTTAATTATTTATTTTATTTAATTCACTTGGATCAATAAAAAAAAGAGATAAAAATGGTTTTCTTAATTAGTTGTGAATCAGTTTGATGTTTTATGCTTAGAATTAATTCTTTGATAAATCATGCTTAAGGATTACAATTTAATATTTGGACACCTTATAGATTAATAAGTGATTTAATGGAAAAAGAGCTAGATAATAATTATGAAATATTTTTGTAACCAATCAACTTGAAGTAATAGTGAATCCGGAGCCTTAGTCCATTTTAAATCTTAACATCACTCTTTGAAAATTAATTTGCTTTATTTTTATTAAGTCTAAAATTCATTGCCTTCACAAGTCTTAAAACAACCCTTTTATCACTATCTACAACAACTTTGAAATCACATCAAATTTTTGGCGCCGCTGCCGGGGATTTGTGTTTAGGTAGCATTTTTAGATTTTTTTATTATTATTTTCATTTGTTCCTTTTTACGTTTCTTTGGGTGTGTCTTTGATTTGCAGGTTTGAACTTGGATACTAAGGACTTGGAACAAAACTTAAAGCTTAAAGCAGAATTTAGTTTTATTATTTTTTTAATTTTTAATTTTTAATTTTTTTTTTTTAGAATTGTATTAGGAAATTTTTGTAATATTTTTGCACTTTACTTTGGACTTGGACTGTGACGTTGGACATTTTTAAGTTATTTTTACCCTACACAAGGGTACCTTAAATACAAACTGTGATCAGGGAAGGACGACGATTAGGATATCGTCTCGGCCCCTCGGGTTCGTACATGACATAGGATTCGTGGTCCGATTCGACTTCAACGGTTCATCCCCCGTCTGGTACGGGAGGTAAGTCCATCGAAACACTCGCGAATCTCCTGTAAGCGAGTTACTGTATTCCTTAAGGTGATTCATTGATTGAGGACGAATTTGGACTGTTTTTAAATTCCTAGTAAAGGGCAAGGCCTGGCCAATACAAGATAAGGGTTCGGATTTCATCACCGTTCCCTTCTTGCCCGCCTTAGGAAAACGAAACCTAACGCGAACCTAAGCCTAAAATTTTGACTAGAACGAGACCTATAGGGTAACGAGCTTAATAGGACAGTCATTCGAAAAATATTGGTTACTCTTTTAGCATACTTCGAAGTTCATGATGGTCTCTGTGAGTTGAATGCGTGACTGCGCCGCCTTGTGATAGCGGTGAGGCCTTGGGTATCAAAGCTCCACTGAGCTTCCCTCGCCTCAATTCAACTTACTTTGACTCGGATTGACTCCAAAGGGGTTTGCTTAAATTGTAACGAATTCCCTTTCGAAGGATTAGAAGCTGGTCTAGAAACAATCTAAGTGGAGCCATCATGCTTTTTGTTTGCTAGAACTCAGTAGGTTTGCTGTGGTGGAGTCAGCCTTGTTTGTGTTTGCATAGAACTTCCCTTCCCTTTTAGGGCTTTTCTTTTTAGTTTTGTTTTTCTAGTGTATGCCCGAGGTAGAACGGGCTTGGAAAAGAAACACTCTAGGTCGTCTGATTAGTGATAAACCTAGTAGTTCTTCTTGTGAAGGCGGGGAGCTCGAAGACTCTTCTTTAGAGAGCCCCGTTTTTGGAAACTTCATTTTTGAGAATCTGCGTCTTTGTGAAGAAAGTTCTCCTAGTCCTTTGGTAGTGCCAGAAATGACAACTTTAAAAGCTTTATTGAACCCAACTAGGACCTCTCGTCCGTCTTGTATCAAGTTAGCTGAAACCGAGGCAAATTATGAACTCAAACCTGGGACTTTACAGATGCTCCCAACCTTTTTAGGAAGAGAGAATGAGAACCCCTATTTTCATGTTAGGGAATTTGAGGAAGTATGTAGTACTCTGAAAATTAAAAACCTTAGTGATGATGCACTGAAACTTAGGTTATTCCCCTTTTCCTTAAAAGATAAATCCAAATCTTGGCTGTATAGTTTGGATTCTGAGTCAATTGAAACCTATGAACAACTTACATCTGCCTTTATACATAAGTTTTTCCCAAGGCACAAAACATCGTCTATTAGGACACAAACTTATACTTTTGCTCAACAAGAGGGAGAATCTTTATATAGGTATTTAGAAAGGTTCAATGACTTAATTTCTCAATGTCCTCATCATGGTTTAGAGAAGGTTAGGTTAGTTCAGATCCTCTACGAGGGTTTAGACTATTCAACAACGACCATGGTTGAGTCCTTATGCACAGGTGGGTTTGAGAATAAAACTGTTGATGAGGCGATGATATTTTTGAATGAAATCGCCAATAAGACCCAACTATGGGAAAATAATAGGGAACCCCAGAAAACAATTCTTCTAAGTAGAGGAAATGTCAATAGGGTAGAAGGATCCTATGAGTCAGATGCTAAAATAGCAGCCATAGCCAAAAGGTTAGAAGCGTTGGAATTAGGTCATTCTAGTGATACTAGTGGTAGAATAGAGCCTTTTTGGGAAGACCATACTGTTGAAGAGCAAGCCAATGCTCTTTATAACAACACTATATTCGATAACCGTCAGAAGTTTGACCCTTATTCAGAAACCTATAACCCTGGCTGGAGAAACCATCCCAACCTTTCTTGGTCTAAGGGCCAGAATCAAGGTCAGTCTAGTAACTCTCAAGCTCTCCCAGGTTTTGGCTATCCTAAGAATCCTTCAGCCCCGGCACAGTTTCAGAACCCTTCAGATAAGAAGATTATGAGTTTAGAAGAGTCTCTTGCTTTGTTAACTCGTAACACTATGTAGTTTCAGCAATCTGTTGCTCAAGGTATAGAAGAAAATAAGAGAATAGGTCAGGCTAACTCTCAGGCTATTTCCGAGTTGAAAACCCAGGTTAGTCATATAAATGAGTCTTTGAGGGAAAAAGGTAAGTTTCCTAGTCAAACTCAACCCAATCCTAAAGCAGAGAAATCGTACAATCATGTGAACTCTATTACAACCCTTAGGAGTGGAAAGAAAGTTGACAATAAGGTTGTCATGCCTGATAGTGAACATGCTGTAGTTCACCCTTATGATCCAGAAAATGAGAAGACTGATAGAGTCTCCAAAGAGACCAATGAGGGTCCTGATGAGCCCGACTTTGTTCCCAGAGCCCCGTTCCCCCAGCTGCTAGTTCCGACTAAGAGGGAGTCCAACTTTAATGATATATTGGAGGTTTTTAAGCAGGTTAATATCAACTTTACATTATTAGATGCAATTAGGCAGATTCCCTCTTATGCCAAGTTCCTTAAGGACTTGTGTACGCGAAAGCGTAAGCTCAGTGTACACAGATGACACTTCAGTTTGCTGATAGGTCCGTTAAAATTCCTCGTGGTGTGATCGAGGATGTTCTCATAGAGGTCGACAAGTTTATATATCCGGTGGATTTTGTTATCCTAGATACCCAACCTATCCCTGACCCAGAGAACCAAATACTAGTGATTTTAGGTCTCCCGTTTTTAGCTACATCCAATGCGATCATTAACTGTCGAAATGGTATTATGAATTTGTATTTTGGTAATATGACTATTGAGATGAACATTTTTAATATTAGTAAGCTACCCCCTGAACTAGATGACTCGAATATAGAAGAGGTGAACATGATAGGAACATTAGTCGAGGAGTCATTACCAAACACTTTGTTAGAAGATCCATTAGAGAAATTTCTAGCTCACTTTGGGATTGATTTTGATGATGATAAGGTGATTAATGAGGTGAATGCTTTGTTAGATTCAACCCCTTTGTTAGATACTAGTAATGGATGGAAACCTAAGTTCGAACCACTACCAGTTTCTAAGTTTACCCTAGTTCCTTCTTTAGAAGAGCCTCCTAAGTTGGACCTAAAACCATTGCCAGATACCCTGAAGTATGTGTTTTTAGGCCCTTCTGAGACTTTACATGTGATTGTTTCTTCCGACTTGGATAGAGATCAGGAAAGTAGGCTAGTAATCGTCCTTCAAAACAACAAGGAAGCTTTAGGGTGGACCATAGCAGACATTAAGGGTATAAGTCCTACTGTTTGTATGCATCAGATCTATTTATAGGAAGACACCAAACCTTCTAGGGAGATGCAACGTCGACTAAACCCCAATATGAAAGAAGTAGTTCGAACTGAGGTTCTTAAGCTATTAGATGCAGGCATTATCTACCCTATTTCAGACATTAAGTGGGTCAGCCCCGTTCAGGTTGTTCCCAAGAAATATGGTATTATTGTAGTCCAGAATGATAACAATGAGTTAATCCCGACCCGAGTGACCACGGGTTGGCGTGTTTGTATTGACTATAGGAAATTGAACAAGGTCACTAGGAAGGACCACTTTCCCCTTCCCTTCATCGACCAGATGCTAGAGAGATTAGCTGGACATAATCACTACTGCTTTTTAGATGGCTACTCTGGATATAATCAGATCGTTATTTCCCCAGAAGACCAGGAGAAAACCACTTTTACCTGTCCCTTTGGTACCTTTGCGTATAGACGCATGCCTTTCGGGCTATGTAATGCCCCTGCGACTTTTCAGCGTTGCATGATGAGCATATTTTCTAACATGGTAGAACGGTTCTTAGAGGTCTTTATGGATGATTTTTCAGTGTTTGGTTCGTCTTTCGATGAGTGCTTGCATCATTTGTCATTAGTTTTGACTAGGTGTAAGGAAAAGAATTTAGTGCTTAATTGGGAGAAATGTCACTTTATGGTTCGTTCAGGAATTGTTCTAGGGAATATTGTATCTTCAAAGGGTATAGAGGTAGATAGAGCCAAAGTTGACCTTATTAAAACTTTACCGGTCCCAAAAACCGTAAGAGATATTAGGTCATTCTTAGGGCATGCTGGTTTTTATCGTCGTTTCATTAAGGATTTTAGCTTGATGTCTAGACCTCTTTGCAATTTGCTTGCAAAAGATGTTATGTTTGTCTTTGATGATGCTTGTTTAGAGGCTTTTGAGAAGCTTAAGTCATTACTCACTACCGCCCCCATAGTCCAGGCACCCAACTGGAACCTACCCTTTGAGTTCATGTGTGATGCTTCAGATTATGCTATTGGTGTTGTGCTAGGTCAGCGAGAAAATAAGTTAATTCATGTGATTTACTATGCTAGCAAAACTCTGAATGATGCCCAGTTGAACTATACCACTACCGAGAAGGAACTATTAGCCATTGTGTTTGCCTTAGACAAGTTTAGACCCTATCTCTTAGGTTCTAAGATTATCATATATATTGATCATGCTGCTTTAAAATATTTTGTCTAAGAAGGATACTAAACCTAGATTGATTAGGTGGATTCTGTTGTTGCAAGAGTTTTCTCCAGACATTAGAGACAAAAAGGGTGCCGAAAATGTTGTAGCAGATCACTTGTCTAGGCTAGTTGTTAGTTCCCCAGATGATTCCCTTCCTATAAGGGATAGCTTTCCTGATGAACAATTGTTCTTTGTTACCCAATTACCTTGGTATGCGAATATAGTGAACTATCTTGTTACTGGTCGAATGCCCCAACATTGGGGTAAACAAGATCGTTCTAGATTTTTAGCTGAGGTTAAGCACTTCTTTTGGGATGATCCTTATTTGTTTAAGTATTGTCCAGACCAGATTATTAGGAGATGTATACCTGAGAGTGACCAGTCCAGTATTATTTCCTTTTGTCATGATCATGCTTGTGGGGGTCACTTTAGTGCTAAGAAAACTGCTGCTAAGATATTGCAGTGTGGATTCTATTGGCCTTCGTTGTTTAAAGACTCCCACAGTTACTGCGTTACTTGTGAACGATGCCAGAAATTAGGAACCATTTCCCGTAGGAACATGATGCCCTTGAACCCTATTTTAATTGTTGAGGTCTTTGATGTGTGGGGTATTGACTTTATGGGTCCGTTTCCTAATTCTTTTGGTAACCTATACATCCTTGTCGCCGTAGACTATGTCTCTAAGTGGATTGAGGCGGTTGCGTGTAAAACCAATGACCATAGGGTTGTGATTGAGTTCTTGAAAAATAATATACTTACACGTTTTGGTACACCACGAGCTATAATTAGTGATGGAGGGTCGCACTTTTGTAATGGGCCTTTTAAGCTTCTGATGAAGAAATATGGTATTACACATAAGATAGCTACCCCGTATCATCCACAGACTAGTGGTCAGGTAGAGGTTTCCAATAGGGAGATAAAACGTATATTAGAGAAAACAGTTAATCCTAATCGGAAAGACTGGTCGTCTAGGCTTACTGATGCCTTATGGGCTTACCGTACTGCGTTTAAGATCCCCATTGGAATGTCGCCTTATCGGCTTGTTTATGGCAAGGCATGTCACTTACCTGTTGAGTTAGAACATAGAGCTTATTGGGCTGTTAAGCAGCTAAATTTTTCACTTGACGAGGCAGGAGCCCATAGGAAACTCCAGCTCAATGAGTTGGACGAGATTCGTATAGATGCTTACGATAGTGCGAAGGAGTATAAGAAAATGAAACTTGTGCATGATAGAAACATTTTACGGAAGTCATTTTCTCCAGGTCAAAAAGTTCTTCTGTATGATACCCGCTTGCATCTTTTCCCTGGGAAGTTACGTTCTCGGTGGACGGGTCCTTTTATTGTTCGCACTGTTTTTCCTCATGGAGTTGAGATCGAGACACCGGATGGTAGTAGTTCTTCGAAGGTTAACGGTCAGAGATTGAAACCCTTTTTAGAGCCCTTTCCTACAGGTGATGTTGAGGAGGTCCCTCTGGAGGACCCTGTTTACCCTTGATTGACCATCGAGGCAGTTGTATGTTGTATATTAGTTTTTGATTTTCTTCACCCAGGTACTATCTTTCCAACTTCTCCTCGTGTTATTTTACTTTTGGTACTGCTCTTTAATTAGAAACATTGAGGACAATGTTAGATTTAAGTTTGGGGGGGGGGAAGAAACTTTTGTTAGCTTTTAGTTGCAATAAATAAACTCCAGAGCCTAGAAATTTATGCGTATTCAGGATGGCACTAACTAATCTAAGTGGATGGAAGCATCTTGGTTGTAGGAGTTGAGGAACCAATCTGATTAGATGGAAACATATAGAGTCTATTCATAAAAGCACAGAGCTCAGGTGTTAGAAATAACATGATAGTTGCACCATATCTCGTTGAGTCCTTTTCATTTTTTTTTATTTTTTTTTCATTTTAAACTATGTTTCTCTAAGTGATTAGGTGGGGCACACGATTCAAGTTGTTACCACTGCTAGGGTGAATTAGAGTGACTGAGTTACTAAAAAAAAAAAAGACCGGACCAGTTAGACCAATCGGAATAAGTATTAACACTTGGATAGCAATATGCGTGTGTTCTCCCTGTTTCCGTCGCCTAAGCAAGCGTGGAATGCAGGACCCGTGGGAACTATCGTGTAATCTGCTGACAAGAGCATGCGCTTGGATCAAAAAGATCTATTCATGCCGTTAAGTTAAAAAAAATGGTTATTGTTCTGTAGTCAACTGCTGGTTCCCTTGTATTTGCCAGTTTGTTGATCTAGATTTAAGTTATTGACCACTGGTTCCCTTGTATATGCCAGTTGTGTTGATATTAGTCAGACCGGTATCTCAGTCCATTAGGATAGGTTCATTCTGGCAGTGGCCTTCAGACAGATATGTGAAACATCGATCATTTGGTAACATCAAAACCATCTACATTTTTCTATTTCCATCTCCTTTTTCTATCCATATGATTAGTTTGACTCCGAATATGATGTCCATAGTGCAACTATCTGAGTAGAGCTCTGTCACTTTATATGAATTTTAGTATGCTTGAGTGTAAACTCGTGTACAACAATTGGAATTTCGCATCAGGGTACTTCCTCCTGTAGTCAGTGATTGTAAGCCAACCAAGGAGATTCTTTAGTGCCTTCCAAGGTTCGTTGTAGATAGCTAGGGTCTGGAGTAAAGGTTTTGTGGGTACACCTCTGGTAAACCCTCCGGAGACAACACTCCTCCAGTAGGTCCACCTAGTGGTTTAACGCTTGCTGCACATGCTAAGTATCATTTTACTTTCTAGATTAGATTTGCTCGAGGACTAGCAAATAATAAGTTTGGGGTATTTGATAGACACATTTTTGTGTCTAATTTGTCCTCAATGTTCGTATTGTTGGAACTCTATTTTTGTACTAATATTGTGTTTTTATGTATTTTTAGGAAATAAACATTTTTGGAAAATTCGGCTCGAAAAGTTGATTTTGGCACCCGGAGGACAAGTGTTATTCGGACTCTCGCTTTTGGATAAGGGGTAACCTAATTACTAAGGGGCACCCCCAAGGCATCTGCTATTCGCACCCCAGTTCAGGATAGGGGCATATCATCTTCAACATTCAAATTCGTGTTTTGGCGGGAAAACCATTTTCACTCCTGACAGATTTTCAATCAGCAAAATGAAGGTGTTCTAGTGTGATTCAATCGCTGAAAATTGGTGAGAAGTTGTGATTTAACATGGAAAAGATTTTGTGAGTGTTCTATTAGCTCAAATTTGGCTAGAATTGGCTAGCCAATTCACGGGCTCAAAACAGGTAAAACACATGCAGAACAGTTTCTCTACAACTTCTGGAAGATTTTGTGTGTTCTGCTCGTGTTTCATGCATCGAGCAACCTGTTGGAGCATGTGTAATCGAATTGGAGCGTGCTAGACCAGAGAAAACGCGTGAAAAGCTAAAACAGGAAAGAAAATATCCGAAAATATTTTCTTTCACTGCCGAGGATTTGTGGAGTTATGGAGGAGATTCGATGCATGCTTCGGGTTTAAATAGAGTCCTTGGAGGTCAGAGAAAGATTGAGGAAGTTTAGGGAGAATTTGGGAGAGATTTAGAGACGTAAAAATCAAAGAACCAGACGCTGTGAAGAAAGTTTCTGCTGCTGCTGGAACTGAAGAACACGAAGAACAATAGACGAGGCAGGAAAGTCGTTAAAAACTGTCGCTTTATTGCGACACTTTTCCACTCCTTTCCGCGACTGAGTCGTTGTACCAACAACACTATCTCTGTGTCGTTGATTCTGGACGCCTTTTGTGGGTCGCATAATCCTGTTTTATACTATTTACTTATCTTTCTCTTCATTGTAAAACACTTTTGAGCATCAATGAAGTCTTTTGAGTATTTTTCCAACATGATGAGAGGCTAAATACCTGGTGACTTAGGCGACGGAGGAGCTATTCACTCATGTTTGATTGGTAAATTCTTTTTATAATTTCTTAATTATTTATTTTATTTAATTCACTTGGATCAATAAAAAAAGAGATAAAAAGGGTTTTCTTAATTAGTTGTGAATCAGTTTGATGTTTTATGCTTAGAATTAATTCTTTGATAAATCATGCTTAAGGATTACAATTTAATATTTGGATACCTTATAGATTAATAAGTGATTTAATGGAAAAAGAGCTAGATAATAATTATGAAATATTTTTGTAACCAATCAACTTGAAGTAATAGTGAATCCGGAGCCTTAGTCCATTTTAAATCTTGATACCACTCTTTGAAAATTAATTTGCTTTATTTTTATTAAGTCTAAAATTCATTGCCTTCACAAGTCTTAAAACAACCCTTTTATCACTATCTACAACAACTTTGAAATCACATCACCTGCTAGGACTGTTCTTACACAAACTATTTTAGGATCAATAGCTACTCATCAGATGAGTGTTTTTCCTATGCCTAAGAAACTTACTGATAGGATGGATGGTATACAAAGAATATTTTGGTGGGGTAAGAACATCAATACTAGAGGGTTGTTTTTAAGAATTGGTCTATTGTTGCTAACTCTAAATGCAGAGGTGGTCTCAACATCAGACAAACTGCTATTTTTAATCAAGCTCTCTTAGCAAAACTAGCTTGGAGGATGCTCTAGGATCCTACTGCTCTTTGGGTCAAAATTTTAATGCATAAATACTTTCCTAACTGTTTTCCTCTTTCTGATGAAGTTAGTGAAAATGGTAGCTGGATTTGGAGAGGTATCTGCAAAGGTTTGAAAATTGTTAAACAACATTATTGTTGGGAGCTAGCTGATGGAAAGGATATCAATATTTGGAAGGACAAGTGGATTCATGGGTGTCAGAATCTAGTCCCTTCTACTAATTGGTCTTCTAATATGGTTCATGTTTCTCAACTTATAGATCAAGATACTAAATCTTGGAATTTAAGTATGCTTAACACTCTTTTTCCAGCTGAAACAGTTAATCAGATATGTAGGATTAGAATTCCTATGTTAGGGAAAGATAGAATTAGGTGGACAAAAACTAGAAATGGAACATTCACAGTTAAATCTGCTTATAACACTCTTTTGGATGAGGTCTCAGCTAGTAACACTAGTAGTAACACTAGCTTTATATGGAAAAGATTATGGAGCATGAAACTGCCTCCTAAAGTTCTCCACTTACTTTGGAGAATTCTACAGGATTGTTTATCCACTAGAGATAAAATAGTCAGGCATGTTCACAATATAGATGACATTTTTCCTCTTTGTGGTAGAGAAAAAAAAATGTTGAGCATTTGTTTCTTCAATGCTCTATTGTCCAGAGAATTTGGTTTGATATGGATGCTACTGTCCTTGTTAGTGTAGGCAATAAGAATTTGGTTTCTTGGCTTACTGATATGTTTGTCTCTAATAATTTTTATGTTGATTCTGTGCAGGTGAAAATTAGATTTATAAGTTGCATTCTGTGGAATGTATGGAAACTCAGATGCTCCATAATCTTTGACAGCATGCAATTTAGACCTGTTGAATTCATTCATAATGTGAATTGTTTTATCTTTGACATAGAGAGAAATATTTGTCATGTATAGGCACCTAGTGCTAGTACACTTTCAAACCTGAAGTGGACTGTACCTTCACATAATGTTGTTAAAGTGAACTTTGATGTATCTTTTATAAGTAAGGATCTACCTATGGGAATGGGACTAATTGCTCGCAATTCTGCAGGGGCATTCCTTGGAGCAAAGGGGACTACAGATACAACAATAGATGAGGAACAAGGGGAAGCGATTGCGGCACTGGAAGCGATCAAATGGGCAGATCGGAGGAATATTTCTGATCTGCATCTGGAAGGGGATAACAAGAATGTAGTGGATGCTATCAATGGAAGAACTGGAGGGATTAAATGGACAACTAACAATGTTATTCTGGAATGTTTGAATTTACTTAGAGTTTTTAATAATTGGAAATGCTCTCATGTTAAAAGAGAAGCAAATAGTGTAGCTGATGATATTGCAAAATATGCAAGAATCAACAAAAACACTAAATGGAATATTTCTCCTCCGGATTTTATCTTAGGCTAACTGGAGATAGACAATGTAACCATCTAAATCCATAAATAAATTCTTTTTCCTATCAAAAAAAAAAAATCTAGATAAAAAGTATATCAAAGAGTTTATATCTCAATTTCTCGATTTGATATATACTCAAGCAAATAGAAATCTGCTAGTCTTTATCAGATACTAGAGAGATAACTTGGATGGTACCAAATACCAATATCCAAGTGTCAATCAATTTAAATCAACAACCAAAAGGTTAGATATTCTAATTGATTGAACAACGCACAACCTGTGATATTTCAATTATATAACAAAATATAACAAGGAAAATAAATAACACAGACACCAGAATTTTGTTAACGAGGAAACCGCAAATGCAGAAAAACCCCGAGACTAGTCCAGATTGAACACACACTGTATTAAGCCGCTACAGACACTAGCCTAATCCAAATTAACTTCGGTCTGGACTGTAGTTGAACCCCAATCAATGTCACACTGATCCAAGGTCCAGTTATGCTCCTACGTCTCTGATCCCAGCAGGATACTACATACTTCATTCCCTTAGCTGATCTCACCCACAAAGAGTTGCTACGACCCAAAGTCGAAGACTTTAATAAACAAATATGTATCACACAGAAAAGTCTACGGTAATAGATAAATCCGTCTCCCACGAATATACCTACGAGTTTTGTTCCGTCTTTTGATAAATCAAGGTGAATAGGAACCAATTGATAAACCAGACTTATATTCCCGAAGAACAGCCTAGTATTACCAATCACCTCACAATAATCTTAATCGACGCGACGGAAAAATATATTGAGGAATCACAAACGATGAGACGAAGTGTTTGTGATTTCTTTTATATCTTGCCTATCGGAGATATCAATCTCAATCCAATTATTAAAATTGTACTCGTACGATAGAAACATCAAGATCAGATCACACAACTACAAGAAAGTAGTATCGGTCTGGCTTCACAATCCCAATGAAGTCTTTAAGTTGTTAACCTGGTTTAGAAGAAGAAACCAAAGGTTAAAGGAGAATCGACTCTAGCTTATCACAACTAGTATCACACATAAGGTGTTGGGATTAGGTTTCCCAGTTGCTAGAGTTCTCCCTTATATAGTCTTTCAAATCAGGGTTTGCAATCAATGTTAGCTTGGTAACAAAGCTTTCAATATTCACCATTAGATGAAAACCTGATTAGATTCAAGCTAATATCTTTCAACCGTTAGATCGAAAACTAGCTTGTTACACACAAATGAAATGCACGTTTCTAGGCTTGTGTAACCGTACCCAAACTTTTACATTTGTTGGTTCAACAATAGTCAACCAAATGGTTATACATATGATCACTTTCATATCAACCATATTCTTCTTCACCATAACTAGTTCAAGTGACTCAAATGAACTAGTTAGAGAGTTATTCATTGCAAGGAAATCTTATGTAACTACACAAGATACAATTGAAGCAAAAACGATTTGATTCACTCGAATCGGTTCATGAACTATATAGCCACGGTTTGCAATTTGCATTCCTTAGTTTATATAAGAATAAGTTCACAAACATCATTTTAGATATAACCTACTCAAGTTCGCGGACTGGGTTCGCGGACTTAAGTTCCCGGACGGAGTTCACAAACTCCAGCAGAATTTCTCGAGACGAGAATTTCCTCCAGTTCGCGGACTGAGCTCACGCCACCATTCTGGTTCTCTTGATCAACAAAGTTCACAAACTTCGGTTCAAAAATAAGTACTTATACATATATGTGTTTCCACAATAGTGCTTATATCCTCCAATGGTTATATAATCTAAACTCTCATTTCAATCATTGAAACATTCTTAGAGGACGTTGATATTTTATAATTGTTATTCACAAACTATTTTTCGTCAAAGTAAGCAATTTTCAAAGTGATTGAAACTTGTCATGACTTTTGTCACTAGGTAAAGATGAACTTGGTTAAAGCGAAAGCTTACCAACACATATTTCGAGAAATAGATAGACGAGATAAACTCGGCTCAAAATAGAAAATGTATATAATCTAAGTCTATATAGCAAAAAGACTTTTTGTCTCACGATAGGAGATAAATAGACTTTTGAGTGATAGATAAGTTCAAGTCTCCACATACCTTTTATTCGATGAATATCCACCGGTTCCTTGAGTAGTCCTTCGTCTTGTATGATGATTTCCATGGAGTTCTTGAGCTCAACTACACTTTCTATCCTAGTCCGAGACCTTGCTATAGTAGACTAGAAATCAAGACTTATAGTTTTGATCACTAACATTGACAAACATGCTTGAGATAGCAACACATGCGAGTTCGACCGAGCAATGCTCTAACAATCTCCCCCTTTGTCAATTTTAGTGACAAAACTATCAATACATATGGAATACAAGAAAATAAATAACTTAACTTTTGTAGATCCTATTCCACATGTCTAATCTTCAATATTACTTGAAATTTTCGTCACTTCCAAGTACTCCAATGATCCCAAAGGTTGTAAATTCAGCATCATCGTTGTTGAAAATCCGTAGCTATAACAACGAGAAAACAAGAGTTCTCAATCATTGTTATACAATGTCATAGTATCATTACACAGCGTCAAAGTTCAATTGTATCACAACTTCAACAATAATACTATGGTGATATGTATCACTCCCCCTTAGTCAATACTCCATCTCACATGGAAACCACTCCCCCTTACATAATGATCTGAAAACCATATGTATTTGTAGTGTTAACTACATATTAATTCTCCCCCTTTTTGTCAATAAAATTGGCAAAGGTACAAGAACGAGATCCTCATGAAAATTTCCGAGAGAGATATTTCATGACCAAAAGAAAGAAACATATATCATCTTATTTAGATACAATCATAAAGCCGAAGCTAAATGCATTCATCAAGGAGTTTATAAAGATACAAGATAACCCCTATAATATTCCATAGCCGCACTCCCCACAAAGATTTGGCAATTAAGCACAAGTTCAATTAAGAACTCTCCTCCATAAAATGTCATTCCCAAAGGAATAACAAGAGCGACCTTAATTTCGAAAGAAAAGAAGGATTTCTTTGGACATAACAAATCACATACGAGTATGAATTTGAATCCAAAATACTCAATTAAATTAACCACAAGAAAACCCGTGATTAATTTAATCGAAAATTCTCAACATAAGTGAACTTATGGAGACTCAAAAAATACAATTAGATTAATCACAAGAGAACCTATAATTAATCTAATCGAAATACACAATCAAACTAATCACAAAAGTAATCAATTTAATTGGCCATGCTCATCATAAGAAAACTTACGGAGAAACAACTAAATAACCAAACAAGATGATTAATTTAGTTGAATATGCTCGACAAAAAGTATCTCGCGGAACAACAACTAAGCTAATCATGAGAATAATCAACTTGGTCGTTTAGTGCTCAACATAAGACACTTTACGGAGCCTCACAGTAATACATAAAATATGGATCAGGGAAGATCAATACTGCGGAATACACAAGGATTCATTCTATTTTCCATCACTATTCGCATAACGACATTCAATATACATAATCCTTGCAAACAAAAGATTTTAACCTATCTTCCATCAATAATTGACATAATAGGTTTAAATTTTGTATTTGTCAAATGTCCATTCATTATTTTATCAATATATGCATATCGTCATACGAAAGACTTTACTTTTGACAAGATATGGGACATTCAAGTTCACGGACGCAAACACACATATCCCATAAACAATTGCAATATATAAAACCATAAAGATTAAACTTGCAAAAATCATATACCAAACAATTTAGAATTTAAACATAAACCTAAAACACATGAAGATGAAAATATTGGACATAACTATGTGTAATCACAATAATGTCTATTCCAAACTCTAGTAATCCTTCTCAAAAATAAGAATAAATTCTCATAAGAAGTTTCCTAGGCAACAAGACAAATTCGTAATGCACATACAAGATGATTTGTCCTTATAGGGTAGAATCAATCTTTTTCGCATGGATTTACACCGATAATAGCTACCAAAGGCGTATAAAAAGATTTTCTTAACAAAGAAGAACATACAAAGTCAATAACGACTATGCACCATAGTTCACAAAGGATTCCATAGCACTGCGTACTACTTTCCATTCTTGAACTTCCTTCTTTGTGATTCACCAACAAAATTCTTGTAAAATCTACGATGAGCTTAGAAGAGTAGTACTCCAAGAATACAAGTGCCCAAGTCCAAGAGAAGTGGAACAAGTGCAACGAAACGGATCAAAACACTCAAAAACAAGAGACGGGACAAATAACTCATCCAAATTCATAAATTATCATCTCCATTTTGAAGATAAATCAAATAGGAAGAGAATGCAAAAAGAATGAGGTCATTCCGAGTTCGGACGAAGAAATTACGGCCAAAACAAGTTTACCGAATATCGACGTCTACAGGCAAGTATGATACGGGTTTGCAGACGAATTTTCATGACTTGGAGCAGTTTTCAAACTGGGTATACGAACTTAAACCCCTGGATTTTGATTTTAAATGATGGTATGCATACTTGGTATGTGTACCATGAAGTCCAAACATCCTGAATTATTATTTTCAAACCTAAACATGTAAGAACCTTAAACACAGATCAAGTTAGGTAGAAAAGAACGATAAGAAAGGTATGTGAATCGTTATAAGTTCTCTAAGAAAATAAAAGCACAAATCTTTCTCAAGTTTATATACATGCCTTTTTAGATGAATCCAGTTGAATTCTATAGCCTTACCAAACATAATCTGTGCGCCCCAATTTTCGTGCTTCCCTCACCGTATACATAACAGGGAATTCCTTGGTGAGGATACACTTACAACACACTCAAGTTGTGTTGAGGTGAACAATGTCTTGCTCACCACAAGTGACTTTTGTATTATCATGAAAGAGATCACTTTTAGAACCTTTCACATCCAAATCCATCTTTCCAAAGAACTCTTTAAGTTCCAACATCATGGATATTGCCTTCTCCATAGTCATGGAATTTTTTGGGAGATAATTCCTTTTCACACTCAAAGTGTCATTGAATTTCTTTGGAACCCACTTATGAATGCGTTTAGAAACAACCGGAACCTTCTTCCCGTTACTCTCTTCAAGATTTCTCGAAAGAGGATTGGATTGACTATTCTTTTGCAAGTTAGTCTTTCTCCAACTGGGAACATCGGATCCTGTCTTCGTCTTTACGAAGTTATCCTTTTGATAACCATTACGATTGTGATAAGGATTCGTATGACTTTTATAGGCAAGAATAGGTTTATCACAGCACTGATTCCTTTGCCTAAAGGTTGGACAGTTACCACCTGTAGCATTAAGGGGATTAGCCTTAACATATGATCTTGGTTTCACAACTTCTTGTGATGCCCAAACAAGAACATCATGAATTTTCTCATTCCTTATACGGAAACAACATCTCCTTTCCAGGTGACCTTTATTCCGCAATAGTGGCAAATATAAGGAATGTTCTTACCTCGATCCGTATGTGCTGACTTTGGAGGTTGATATACTTTTCCCTTTCGAACCTTAACTGCCGGTGAAGGTATTTCACTTTTTCCATCAGTGGAAACCTTTTGTTGAGAAGAATCACTAGCCTTGACAAATTTTACCTCTTTGCTAATACTTGGAGCATCTATTCCCTTATAGCCCAATCCTCGTGTATCACGATGATTTTTACTTGCTCCTAGCATAGTGATTAATTTGCTTGAACTAGTATTGAGCTTTTTCAAGTCATCTTCCAACATCTTGATTTTATCAAGAGCAGCAGCTAAATCAGCCTCAAGGCGTTTTTCTCGTGCGAGACAAGCACTTTCTCTGTCATCAAGACTAATTTGTTGAGAGTTAAACCTTGTTTTAGATTCTGCAAGTTTCTCTTCCAACAAAAAGTAATTTTGATAAAGATTATCACATTCAAGTGACTTCATACGTAGGTTTTCCTCAGAATCCTTGAGGATCGATTCGTTAGAACGATTCGAAAAATAAACACCTGCGTAACATCTTCTCAATTTCTTGTTTTCTCGACAGAGAGGAGTCAGAAGAGGTGAGACATGAGAAGTTGTAATCTTCTTCATATTCCACGAATCCAAAAACTTAACATACTCTGAGACTTCCTCATCAAAATCTCTATTAATATTCGAATCACCTCCATCATAAAGTTCATCCAACTGTTCTTCTAGGAGAGTTTCCCAATCAACAGTTTTTACATCAACAGAATGTTTAGATATTGACTTAGTTGTGACAGTTCTCTCAGGTGAATCCAAGCTTTTAGAATCATCTGGTAATTTCTGAACTGGTACGTTATTAGAGATAGACTCGTCCATAATCAGATTGCTACAAACACATACTTATAAGGTCTTTAACGCGTTTTCCTGCTCTGATACCAATTGAAAAGTGGGGGTACAACAACCACACCCAATATTTCGCTTAGCAACCATATGGACAAACTCCAATATACTTTCTAGAGAATCAACTACACAGTCAGACTCAATCTAAATAAAAAGTATATCAAAGAGTTTTTATCTCAATCTCTCAATTTGATATATACTCAAGCAAATAGAAATCTGCGAGTCTTTATCAAATACTAGAGAGATAACTTGGATGGTACCAAAGACCAATATCCAAGTGTCAATCAATTTAAATCAACAACCAAAAGGTCGGATATTCTAATTGATTGAACAACGCAAAACCTGTGATATTTCGATTATATAACAAAATATAATGCGGAAAAGAAATAACACAGACACCAGAATTTTGTTAACGAGGAAACTGCAAATGCAGAAAAACCCCAGGACCTAGTCCAGATTGAACAGACACTGTATTAAGCTGCTACAGATACTAGCCTACTCCAAATTAACTTCGTTCTAGACTGTAGTTGAACCCCAATCAATCTCACACCGATCCAAGGTCCAGCTATGCTCCTATGTCTCTGATCCCAGCAGGATACTACGTACTTGATTCCCTTAGTTGATCTCACCCACAACTAAGAGTTGCTACGACCCAAAGTCGAAGACTTTAATAAACAAATCCGTATCACACAGAAAATTCTACGGTAATAGATAAATCCGTCTCCCACGAATATACCTACGAGTTTTGTTCCGTATTTTGATAAATCAAGGTGAACATGAACTAATAGATAAATTATACTTATATTCTCGAAGAACAGCCTAGTATTATCAATCACTTCACAATATTCTTAATCGACGCAGCGTAAAAAGATATTGTGGAATCACAAACGATGATACGAAGTGTTTGTTATTTCTTTTATCTTGCCTATCCGAGATATCAATCTCAAGCCAGTTATTACAATTGTACTTGTACAATAGAAACAACAAGATCAGATCACACAACTATAAGAAAGTAGTATCGGTCTGGCTTCACAATCCCAATGAAGTCTTCAAGTCGTTAACTTGGTTTAGAAGAAGAAACTAAAGGTTAAAGGAGAATCGAATCTAGCTTAGCACAACTAGTATCACACAGAAGGTGTGGGGATTAGGTTTCCCAGTTGCTAGAGTTCTCCCTTATATAGTCTTTCAAATCAGGGTTTGGAATCAATGTTAGCTTGGTAACAAAGCATTTAATATTCACTGTTAGATGAAAACCTGATTAGATTCAAGCTAATATCTTTCAACCATTAGATCAAAAACTAGCTTGTTACACACAAATGAAATGCACGTTTCTAGGATTGTGTAACCGTACCCAAACTTGTACATTTGTTGGTTCAACAATAGTCAACCAAATGGTTAGCCATATGATCACTTTCATATCAACCATATTCTTTTTCACCATAACTAGTTCAAGTGACTCAAATGAACTAGTTAGAGAGTTGTTCAATTGCAAGGAAATCTTATGTAACTACACAAGACACAATTGAAGCAAAAACGATTTGATTCACTCGAATCGGTTCATGAACTATATATCCATGGTTTGCAATTTGCATTCCTTAGTTTATATAAGAATAAGTTCACAAACATCGTTTTTAGATATAACCTACTCAAGTTCGTGGACTGGGTTCGCGGACTTAAGTTTCCAGACGGAGTTCGCAAACTCCAGCAGAATTTTTCGGGACGAGAACTTCCGCCAGTTCGCGGACTTGGCGAACGCCACCGTTCTGGTTCTCTTGATCAACAAAGTTCGCAAACTTCGGTTCAAGGAATAAGAACTTAAACATATATGTGTTTCCACAACAATGCTTATATCTTCCAATGGTTATATAATCTAAACTCTCATTTCAATCATTGAAACATTCTTAGAGGACGTTGATATTCTATAATTGTTATTCACAAACTATTTTTCGTCAAAGTAAGCAATTTTCAAAGTGATTGAAACTTGTCATGACTTTTGTCACTAGGTAAAGATGAACTTGGTTAAAATACTGATGGGATTTCAAAGTTGTTGTTGTAGTAAATAAGATTCGAACTCTAAGACTTGTGAAGATTAAACTTAAAGATTTAAAGAAAATAATAAACAAAGGTGAGAGTTACTGGGACTAGGATTTCACCGAATTCATATCAATAGGTTTAATTATTTATTCTTCAGCAATTATAGCTCAAAAAATAAATACATGGACTCTTATTTTTTCCAAGGTAGATTCTCAAAATATCAGTTATAAATCGTAAGCATGGGACACCAAACATTTAAGCAAACATGACCCATCAAATAAAATAATAACCAATTAATCAAAATCATAATTCTATTTTAATTAGTGCAAAAGTTAAATAGAGAATAAAATAATTTCACCCATGTATGAAAATCGGATTCATCCATCGACCCAGTGTAGGGGTTTAACTCTTCATATTGTAGACACGCTCAAAATTTGAATTCATCGCTCAAAAGTGCTTACAAATGATGAAAGGGAGAAAAACCAAATAAACCAGGAATTTACAACACCTGAGAAGCGTTGCAATCCACTGTTACTGTAGATAAATAAAAAGTGTTGTAGATACTGTTCAACTGTCGCTGGAAAGCCTGTTGCAAAACCGGGAATAAACCACGGTTTATTAACGACAGGCTTTCTCAGCCTTATGTTCTTCGTGTTCTTGGAACAACAACAACAAAAATTTCTGCAACTTGATTTTCTTGACTCTCTCGTCTCTGCTAACTCCCCAAACTCTCTATATCCTGGATATATGCTCCGAAAAGTCTTTTATACTCAACAGGTGAAGAAATCTTCACAATAATTTTCGAAATATTCCGCCATAACTTCTCAGGTTTTGTCGGGGAATAATTACCTTTTCTTGCTATGTTTTTGCTTCTCACGGATATTTTTGAGGGTTCCTCACTCCAACACGTTGTTATAATTATCCCAGATCGAGTGAATCACTCTACAGACACATGCCAGTTCCCAAAGATAACAAAATATTACGAGAATATTTCCCGTACAAAACTTTCCCTATTTTCTCCCAAGTCACGCCACACTCCTATTTCTTCGAATATCAACCACATACCATCCTTGTCTAGTTATAACAGGTTGGTACCAACCAATTATATCGAGAAAATCTCACAGAACACGATCCAGTAAACTCCAGAATATTCACCACCTCTGTTTTACTTCACGTACCTTCCTCTTCCTTTTTAATCGATTCCAAACGTGTTACCGTGTAATGATTTTAGTACTAATGATAGAGATGATTGGTAGATAACTTGGATTACACCGCTACTCCGCAGAGCCGGCAGCCTTTCTTCTTTTCTTAATTCATTGATTCATTTCTCTTACAGACTCTAAGCTTAAATAGCTACACAAACTCTAAAGCCTAACCTAGGATCTAAGGCTAGTAAGAGCACAGGTGGTTTCATCTATCCCACCTATTACATTTGATAACAACACCCATTAGTAAGTTAAACACCAATACTATACCCTTTACTAAAGTCAGACATTCAATTGCTATGGGCACTCCTATCTCATAATAGGTACATGACAATACCATCCCCTTCAGAACATCCTTGTCCTCGAGGATGAGGGTAAAGAAAAAGGGCTTGTTAAGTTGGCATGGTGGAAGTTGTTGTCGCCTACTTGTCATGTACGATATGGGCCGCTCCTCTCTCATAACAGGTACTGGATGACATGTTGTTGTCCTGTGCCATGCCAACATTTCATTTGTCGAAGCACCACTAACTCTTAGGTATCTGTAGTCAGCTCTGCCCATGCAAACATGAACTTCCAATCTAATGATGATAGATGTTTCACAACGAAACTTCACGTAACCCGCCAAACCTCCTGCACTCCATAAGCCCATACGAAACAAATTGAATTCCCATTTCCAGTAATCAATCCACAACAACATCTTAACAAGTTGAATCACCGTGAGAAAACATTTATCCCCAAGGTTAAAGCATCCCCGTTTAAGGTTTTTATAAACTTCAACTCCCAGATCAAGAATCAGCTGACCCATTGCCAGCAGAATGTAATGACCATATACGGTGGTGGTGCCCCCTTAAAGTCAACCAGTAAACACCTCCTTGTGGTCATTCCCCCAAGGTAAGGATGTATATTATATTTTAAACTCCCAGTTTGAGATGCATACACACCAGCACCCCTTTCTAACATCAGCTTGTCCTCGGCTAAAATTGAATGGTGTGGCTGCACCTCCGCCTCACGTCTGGGGAGTACCACCATAAGATACTTGTACTATTCAATGTCAGGGTCAGTAATAAACAAACCCTTCTCATGCGAACTGCAATGCGCGTACATAGGTCCAGCTATTCCCAGAAAATTAACCAGGAAAATGAACTCTCCTACGCTTGTCTCCCAACAGCAAACATGGCCACAATATCCATATCGAACAATTTGGGAGTTACTACTATAAGTAACAATTTCAACCTTCTCAGTATTATGTTGCTTGAGCTCCTTAACTTCCCTCCATTCAAAATCAAGCACTGATCCTAACTCTGAGTTCCATCCGTTAAGGAAAACATGTGTACGATGTGCAGAACCTTCAGGTAAGTGTGTACTTATAGCAACAACCCTTAAAACTTCAGTAGTGTGCAAGACTCCGTTGCGCTTATTATGCTGTAAAATATAGAGAGATGGGAAAATTAATCAAACAAGCATATAGAATTACCTTAACACTCTCTTGTCGAACTTGAGCCTGATTAGCATTATAAAATTCATGTGAGGGACTTGGATAAACCAATCTCCAATTATAAACAATTGTCCTCACATTTATCAGACTCGGCAAGAGAAGCATGACTGGATGCAGAAATTTCAGTAAAGCATGTTGTGGGACATTTCCATGTGCATGTCTGCCCACAATAACCAACAAAAAGTCATCATAAAGGACCTTTGTAATAAGCTCATAAACCGACTTATCATTGTAAGGATCCATTAAAACTGACCCACCACTCCTCTTTCCTGGATCAAATACAGAATATGTAGAACCAAAGTGAAGCTGAACAAAAACACCACCATTCAAATCCCCCATAACACTAGCAGACCATTCACTGAGTAGTTCCGGTAAAAAATAACTTTTGCTCAACTGACCAACACAACTTTGAACACGTATAAGAATCTCCTTAAGAGGATAGTCGTGAAACTCAACAAAATCACTTGTTGCACTTAAAGTGTTTATCAGTTGGGAACGTCCCTCTCTAGATGATGTATAATAGGTGTTAACAAATCGATCCAACCAATTACCAAAATCAGTAAAAAATGAAGACATGTAATATAGGGGAACCTATAGTTGCAAATCAAGGAACCCATAAAGAACATACCGAAAACTCAACAATTTAAGTTGAAAAATATTCCATGAGCCCAGATATAATACTGCAATCGCTTCAAGCAAACCATACTTCAGCAACAAGATTAGAAACTGCGTGTCACCATCCGAAGTCCAGTTTCCAGTGTGATGCATCTCATGAGGTAATTTTTGAACATTCCCACAATCACTTTCATTAGGAATTGAAAGTAGCAAGATAGTACAGAGAACCTTAGCTTGATGTATCTTTTGAGCCAATAACTTGCAAGTGTCACAGTTTTCACCCTCTGTGGGAAGTAAAATTTCAATCAAATTGGCAAGCAATAAAGCGAACTGGTACGTATCTTCTAGACCAGGCTCATAAAAAATAATTGTATCCACATAGAATTTATTATCACCATCAAAACAGGAATCTCGTTCCATAAGTTCAATATATCTCCCACGATCAAAGACTCCACCAGTAAGGTTGAAATATAAGTAAGAAGCTTTATCACTAGCCAAATTTTGATTACAAACATCTTTACTCTTGAAGCTCACAATATCCAGTTGACACATCTTACCAAATAGATTATCCCCATCACCAGTATTACCATTAACAACCAATACAAAATTTTCCTTGTAATAAGCCATTACAAAGGAACAAACATTGAGTACAACTGAAGCAAAAGTAGTTACCTCCAAACACCATTCATAAGCACTCACCGAATAATAAAACACATGAATACATAGATCTCCAGGTTTCCATATGAAGAACCCATGATGAAGCTTAATTAAAGCATCGCATGGAGAAAATCCAATGAAAAATTTAAAACTCCCCAATTTAATTTGACGAATATCTAATGAGCCAAGGTGTAGGATGACAATCTCATCAAGCATTTGATCAAACAACTCATAAGCTTTATCAATACCAACTATTCTAGCCAACAAGAGAAGCCAAAACTTATTTTTGTCATTCATTTTAACAAACAATTTACTATCATCAGCATTATTACCAGTTTTCTCAATTTCCAGCACAGCTGAATTAGGAATCAAGGAATCTGATGCATACCCATGTCGTATGACCAGTTGACGAACAAAATTCTCCTTGTAGTAAGCCCACATAATGGAGCAAACATCGGGTACAATTGAACCTGAAGTAACGATATCACGAGAGAATTGACAATCACCAATAAAATCAGAAAAACCATTTCTAATTTCAAACTCTCTGCCACGATCGAATAACGCACCAGAAGAATTGATATTAATGATAAAACTATTAGAAATCGGTACTGAGTGGGTAGAGGGTAATATTACCTGTGAGAGTTTGTCACAATGAACCTCATTACTCAAAACTTGTTTAGGTTGAACATTGACCACGACAGGAAAATCTTTCTCTTCTTCAAAGAAAAACACTAGGATGAGCGATTCGAAATTGACTGTATCATCATCTTCTTCTTCAAAGAAATAAGAAGGAATAATCCACCCAATTTCATCTTCTTCTTTTTTTTGAGTTTGACATTGAAAATTTGATCCTAATGAAGAATCGTGGCTAGCTTCCGAAACTTCAGTAGCAATTGATTTAACCTCTAGAGACTCAAATTTAAGGAAAATTTGAGAAGAAATTTGAGAAACGGAAGTACAAACTAGGTCACTCACTGGATTCGGTGTTGCAGCCGATTCCGGTTGAGGTAC
The DNA here is from genome assembly GCF_003573695.1 of Papaver somniferum. NCBI lineage: Eukaryota > Viridiplantae > Streptophyta > Magnoliopsida > Ranunculales > Papaveraceae > Papaver > Papaver somniferum. Next base: position 14,690,472 of record NW_020621936.1, on the reverse strand, counting down.
TGCAAATCGAGAAGATAACAAATCGATGAGAGTGTCCAACTTAGTTTGAGTTTCTTTAGAAACGGAAACAAATTTTTGCACTAAATCAACAAGATTCTGCATCTGGTTCTGATGTGTAGCAGCACTACCCTCCATTGGATCTCCGTTGATTTCAGAGCACGCACGAGAACTGGATGATACCAATTGTAATGATTTTAGTACTAATGATAGAGATGATTGATAGATAACTTGGATTACACCGCTACTTCCCAGAGCCCGCCGCCTTTCTTCTTTTCTTAATTCATTGATTCATTTCTCTTACAGACTATAAGCTTAAATAGCTACACAAACTCTAAAGCCTAACCTAAGATCTACGGCTAGTAAGAGCACAGGTGGTTGCATCTAGCCCACCTATTACATTTGATAACAACACCCGTTAGTAAGTTAAACACCAATACTATACCCTTTACTAAAGTCAGACATTCAATTGCTATGGGCACTCCTCTCTCATAATAGGTACATGACATACCGTTCCTGTTTTGTTGAAACAGGATTATACCAACCCAAATCAAGCCAAGAATCTCGCCAAATAACTCCACAAATCTTCACAGAACAAGTGCAGGAAAAACCCGAGCATTCTCTCATTTTTTGTTTTGCTTCCCGACGATTATCCAACCCAAATAAATTCATTTGACCACCCATACCAGCATTTTTTGTGCCTGTCAAGTTCATCCCAATCGAAATAAGTGATTGAGTCTCATTGTAACTCCTCCAAAAATCCAACAGAACCTTACGCAGTAAACTGAAGTATTTTCCCGCCAAGAGTGAAATTCAAACGGAGAAAATGACCCCCATAATCCTGTATGGGTGTCCCTTTAGCACTTGCCTTATGGGGTGTAAATAGTAAATAAGGTGCCCCTTAGCAACTGGACGCCCGTTAGTAACTGAGGTGCCCCTTAACCAACATCGAGAGTCTGAATAACACGTGTCCTCCGGGTGCAAATAACAGTTTTTCGAGCCAATTATCCACAAGAGCTTATTCTTCCAAAAACAACTAAAACAAGTATATTAGTGATGAAATGAGTCTCAGCTAATGTATTTATGGGTGAAAATGCGTCGCACTTTCGTGCTTATCACTTACCAACACATATTTCGAGAAATAGATAGACGAGATAAACTCGGCTCGAAATAGCAAATGTGTATAATCTATGTCTATATAGCAACACGATTTTTGTCTCAAGATAGGAGATAAATAGATTTTTGAGTGATAGATAAGTTCAAGTCTCCACATACCTTTTAGTCGATGAAGATCCACCGGTTCCTTGAGTAGTCCTTCGTCTTGTATGATGATTGCCATGGAGTTCTTGAGCTCAACTACACTTTCTATCCTAGTCCGAGACCTTAGATATAGTAGACTAGAAATCAAAACTTATAGTTTTGATCACTAACATTGACAAACATGCTTGGGATAGCAACGCATGCGAGTTCGACCGAGCAATGCTCTAACACTTATAATTTGGTAAGAAATCTCTCTTCCACTTACTTAACCTATTCATTATTAATTACTTGAAGTTATTATATAATTTTATTAGTTAAGTATAGTATCTTAATTATTTTATATATTCAACCACGAGTTAGTAAAAAAAAATTGAGTTTTGGGTTGTTATTGGTTCCGATAAAATAGACGCTGCTAAAAATTTTGGAAGCCGGAGGATATAGATTTCAGAAGTAATCTATCAAAAATCAGTCTTGACGACAAAGATATTTGTTTGGTAGATAGCGGAACGACTAATATGTTGTGTTTCCACAACAAAATAACACCCAAATTAAGATAAGAGAAATCTGATTCAAGGAATCATACTTAAGAGAGAGAGAGATTTGGAAGATTAATATAAGCTAAACAATATTCATTGATTTCTTATTCAGCCGCAAACACAGTTCTTACACATTTAAAACCCTCATCAATTAAGGAGAGGAAAACCATCTATCGCTATCCTACCGGTTACAGCCGACCTCTCACACACAAGTCTAAATACACCTAGTTCTAGAGTTAAGCACCCCCACAGATTGATACGCCCAAGATAGATACACCCCAAATAATATCCTAGCAAAGGGTAGATATATGAAAATACCCCTCTCATGAAACAATCCATGTCCTCAAGGATTAAAAGCTGGAAAGTGAGCTGATATATTTGCTGAATCCTCTCATGTAGCCTCCTCTGCTGATGAGTTGGACCAATGGATAAGGAGTTGGGGTACAAAATGGTTACCTCTGACCAAATATCTGGAATCCAGAACTGCAATGGAAGTAATAATAACCTGCCCCTCATGATCAACCACTGGAAGTGTAGGGGAAGGAATGTGAGAAGCACCAATTTTCTTCTTAAGTTGTGAAACATGAAACACTGGATGAATTATAGCCTCTGGAGGTAACTGGAGCTTGTAAGCTAGAGCACTAATTCTCTGAATGATAGTGAAAGGACCATAGTACTTGGCTGAGTGTTTGAAGTTGCTTCTGAGAGAGACTGAAACCTGTCTGTATGGCTGCAATTTGAGATAAACTAAATCTCCCACTTCAAAAACTCTGTCAGTTCTCTTGGCATCAGCAAAATGTTTCATTCTTTCTTGAGATTTTGTGAGTGTGTCTTTAAGAAGCAATAGCATGTTCTCTCTTTGCTTAAGATATTTTGCCACTGAGTCCACTGCAGTAGTGACAGAAATTGGGAATGCCAAATGAGGAGCTTCATAGCCATAAAGAGACTTAAAATGAGACATCTTGAGACTGGTGTGGAAACTTGTGTTATACCACCATTCTTCTAAGTCCAACCACTGTATCCAATTCTTAGGTTGTTGACTAGTCATGCATCTGAGATAGTTCTCAAGACAGGCATTGACTCTTTTAGTCTGCCCATCTGTCTGAGGGTGATAAGCAGTGCTCAACTTAAGAGCAGTACCTAAATGTTTGAACAAGTCTTGCCAGAAATTACTGGTGAAGACCTTATCTCTATCTGACACAATAGAAGCAGGTAAGCTATGTAATCTAACAATGTGATGCATAAAAGCTTTGGCCACTGAATAAGCTGTATAGGGATGTTGCAGAGGAATAAAATGACTGTATTTTGTGAACCTGTCAACAACCACCAGAATTATCTCTTTTCTGTCTCTCTTGGGTAAGCCTTCAATAAAGTCCATGCTGATATGTTGCTAAGCATGGTCTGGAATTAGTAATGGCTGAAGCAATCCAGCTGGCAATGTGTGTTCTCCCTTGTGTCTCTGGCAAACATCACAAGAAGATACTAAAGAAAAACCCTCAGTTTTCATGCCAGGCCAAAAGAAGTGTGTCTTAGTCCTCATATAGGTAGCTTGAATACCAGAATGACCCCCCACTGCAGATGCATGTGTTTCCAAGAGAATGGAATGTCTGATATTGTTGTTAGAGCTAATATAAAGTATGTTCTTGTATCTCAGTACTTCATCATGATAAGTGTAATTGGGACTGGAATTTGGAGCCACAAGTAGCTGAGAAATGAGTTGTTGGGCCCCCTGATCTTGGTCATAGCTGGAGATGACTTCTTGCTTCCAAAGTGGTTGAGAGATGGTGATGCTGGAACAAGAGCTGTCACTGTGATGTCTTCTAGAGAGAGCATCATCCACTTTGTTCACTTTGCATTTCTTATACTGGATATCATAAGTATAGCCTAGTAATTTGATAAGCCATTTTTGTTGTATGCATGTAGTGATCTTCTGTTCTAGGAAATACTTTATGCTCTCTTGATCAGTCTTTATAGTGAAGTGATGGCCCAACAGATAGTGCCTCCACTTGGCAACTACAGATCCCACATCTATGAGTTCTTTTTCATAAGTAGAGAGGCCAAGTGATTTAGGGCCAAATGGTTTATTGAAGAAGGATAATGGCCTTCCCTCCTGCATTAGGACTGCTCCAATGCCAGTGGCACAAGCATCAGTTTCCAATATAAATGGTTTGGAAAAATCTGGTAAAGCCAGAATTGGAGTAGTAGTCACTGCTAACTTGGGAGAATTGAAGGCTTGAGTAGCAGCTGGTGTCTAAGTGAAAGCATTCTTCTTAAGCAAGTCAGTAAGAGGTTTACTAAGCACTCCATAGTTTTTGACAAACTTTCTATAGTATCCAGTGAGGCCTAAAAACCCTCTGAGTTCCTTGATGTTGGAAGGTGTTGGCCAGCTAGTCATAGCATATATCTTAGCAGGATCATCCATAACACCCTGAGCAGTAATAATATGTCCCAAGTACTCCAGTGTAGGTTGGGCAAAACAACATTCAGAGAGTTTGGCATAAAGTTGATGTTTTCCCGATAAGGATAAGGTCGGTTGTAAATATTTTGCATGAGTCTCCATATCAGGACTGTAAACTAGAATGTCATCAAAGAAAACAAGGATGAATTTTCTCAGGTAAGGTTGGAAGATGTCATTCATCAAAGCTTGAAAAGTTGCAGGTGCATTAGTAAGACCAAAAGGCATGACTGTGAACTCATAGTGACCATGATGGGTCCTAAAAGCTGTTTTGTAGATATCAGCTAAAGTGACTCTAATTTGGTGATATCCTGACCTCAAGTCAATTCTAGTAAAGACACAAGAGCCAAATAATTCATCCAAAATTTCATCAATAACAGGTATTGGGAACTTATCTTTTACTGTGATGTTGTTGAGTTGCCTGTAGCCCACACAAAATTGCCAGCTGTTGTCTTTCTTCTTCACTAGAAGTATGGGAGAAGCAAATGGGTTCTGACTTGGATGAATAACTCCACTTTGTAACATTTCTTGGACCATTTTCTCAACTACCTCCTTTTGAACATAAGGGCATTTATAGGGTCTCTGCTTAAATGGTGTTGAATTGGGAATGAGGGGAATGGAATGGTCCAAAGACCTTTGTGGTGGAAGTGAAGTAGGCTCAGAGAAACATCTTGAAATTGTTGTAAAATGTCAGATATGACTGGTAGTGGAGGATCTTGTGAAGGAGTAAGGGTGACAGAATACAATTGTCTCATAATACCATGAGAGTTTTTCTTAAAAAATCCTTGTAACTCTGCTGAATCAATCAGTTTGAGAGTAGGAGTTGAATGAGTACCCACTAAAGTGATCTTTTTTCCCATGATGGATAAAGGAGATACTTAATGTAGAGAAATTAAGAAGAATGTCTCCTAATTGATTGATCCAATCATCTCCTGGAACAACATCACAACCCCCTAATGGCAGAAGACTTAAGTCACCAATGAATTCATGATCTTGCATTTTCCAGTGTATGCTAGCACAAATGCCTGAGCTGACTGTTTTGTCTCCATTTTCCACAGTGACCAACAGGTTGGCAGTAGGTTGAATAACACACCCCAATGATCTGGCCAAATCACAATCAATGAAGATGTGGGTACTACCTGTATCTGTTAGAGCATAGCTCGGTTGAACCCACCAAGCGTTGGTATGTCAAGTTTGGTTGTCATATTTTAGTGAATCAAAACTCATGTTAAGAGTCGCTTGATTATGTACTAGAGTCAACTTCGTATAGGTTAGTTTGGAAGTATTAGGATAATGAGATTTTACAAGTATTGCGAAGACTTGAAGATGTGAAGAAGCAAGGAGCTACAACGACAACAATCATCCTTCCACTTGAGGTTAGTGATATTTGAATTGAACTGTTTCATTCCGTAAGTATCTTTCAAGTCGTGCATATTGAAAACAAACTGAGAAGCATATTTGAACTCTAGATAAACATAGTATTAAGGAATACAATACGAGGTTTATCGCTTAACCATTAAACTTTGTAGATAAGACATCTCCATAATCATTTGAATGCTATTGTGATTATGTATGGGTATGAGGTGAGGATTTCATCCTAGGGAACAATGTTTTATTATTCATTGGTTTGTGAATCGAAAAGAAAATCGCCAGGCGTCATTGGTTTTGTTATTCATTGCATATCTTATGAACAACCAATATGTGTGATTGAGTATAACCATTCATGACTTGTTTGTGTTCTTGGTAGAACTATTCACAAAGGCCTGACTTATGTATTGGTATAACTTTTATTAGTAAAACCGATCTTAAGTAATCACCCGAGATGGTATGATCTGGTTTGTGATTTTATGTCTGACCAAATATGGGAAAGGGGAACCGATCCTAGTAAGAGGTGCAGTACATCACAAAGGGGAACCGATCCTTGTATGAGGTGCAACAAGGTTTATAGCAGAAAGGGGAACCGATCCTATGGACATGTGCAACACATATAAGTTAGATACCATATATATGTGGTGAACCGATCCTAGTACCTATTCAACCGAATTTTGGAAAGCTAGTGTGACTATGCACAGTACTCACATGGAAGGTACAACCGAAACTTGTTTTGGTAGAACCGTTAAACCCATGATTGTGATTGAATGTTATTTGATCAATCACATAGTTCTTGAAAGTCAGATGAACCAATTCTAAACTTGTTTGGAAGTGTGGCAAATCGGTTTCAAGGTTGTAAGTGTGAAAGAGAACTTGCAAAGTTAAGATGTCGACATACTTTGAACAGGTGCTATGAATGTTTATTTCTTTAATTGTTCAAAGTTATTCCTTAATATCTAAGGGAAGAGAATCCCAGGATCGAAACATAAATAAGTTAAGAATCTTTTAATTAAGGTATTTAACTTCATTTTTAGGAGAATAAGAATTAGTAATGTGCATTTACTAATTAAAGATTTTCTGAGAGACTTCGATCATTATCTTTGGACAGAGCATTTCCAGGAATTATGGAAAGCGAATTTGTGCTTTAATGAATATCTTGAGAATATTTTCGGTTTTGGAAATTCCTTGGTGTCCAAACTTGCTTGTATATAAATACTTGAAGTTTGCCTTTCTTGCAAACTAATCCTTCGTAACAACAAACTACTTCTTTGTTGTGTTGTTACTGGTGTAGTCGCCTATTCGGAAAGGAGAGTAACCTAATTAGGCGAAATCTCTTACGACCGTTCAGTTTAAAGTCTTCTTTGGGATTTAGAAGCTCTACGAGTACCGTTGGTGGGAAACTAGATAATTGCGGTTTATCTTTTGTTTTCATTGATTTGATTGACTAACAGTGGTTGAACATTGATTGCACCTAGTTTGTTTATGCTTGGGAATCTTCTCTTCTGATATAAGATTCACTCAAACTAGTTCAGAGTTTCGACAGGGATCTTTAGAGTGTTGTTAATTCTAAAGACGATCTTGTGATAATCCATTGTTAACAGACTCTGTTCTGTGCGTGATTGATCACAAGAAATTCAAGTGATTGTGTGCAGGTTTTTATTGAAGATCTAAGAAGATTTGAAGACGAATAAAATATTGAAGCTTTCTGATTTGTGGGTTCATAATCTTTGGTGTGCACAATACTTGTTTCGGTAAAATAGGATCCAATTAATAATCGGTTTATCCTTGTGATAGATTTGTGATGTGGTTTTTATGTTATTGTTGAAAGTGGTAGTAAAGTTGTCGTTCACTCAGACTTGTGAAGATTTGTTTTAGACTTAAATTAAAATAAAAACTCAAGATGAAGTTGTTATCAAGATTATAAAAAGCACTGAGACTCAGGATTCCACCATTGACCAATTAAGTGATTTAATCTAATCAAGATTCATGAAATTCTTTGCGTTTAAAGTGATTCTAATATATTGCCTCTAGTAGATTTTTGAAGTAACAATTGTATACATCAATCATGAAACATCAAAAGTCTTAAACTAAGCATGCTCCATCAAAACGAATCACAATCATTCAATAAAAATCAATTTTCCAATATTAGTTGCATGCAAATAATCATAAAAGAAATTGCCAAAATTAATTAAAATAGAAATATACCACTTTTCATGTAAAAATGGCTTCCTCCGTCGCCTAGGCTAAGGGGTTTAGCTCCTCATATTATTCACGTGCTCAAAATAGGTGTTCATAGCTCAAAAGGGTGAAAAACAAGAGGAAACTAATAAAGCAGACAGTTCGCAATGTTTGACAAGCGTTACAAACTGACTGTTACAGAGAACTGTTGCAATAGGTGCTGTTACAGGAAACGGTAGAAGATATATGCTGTTGAATAAACGACTGCTATGAAGGGTCTAATGTTCTTCGTGTTCTTCAGCAGCAGCAGAACTCGACTTCCTGCAACTTCGATTTCTCGACTTTGTAGTGTTCTAAACTTCCCCTAACTTCTCCTAAAATTTCATACCTCCCCCTGGAACTCGACAACGCCTTTTATATCCCTCGGAAACCTAAAAATCCCGACTAAAATTATTCTCTTCCTTTCCGTGCAAATCACGGCAATAATCTCTCTGCCGACTTATTTACACGTTTCTGAACCGTACAACCCATCCCAAACTCTTCCTTAGATAGATAAGTTTCTTTGGACAGAATATCTCGCCTTTAGTCTCTCTGGAATTCCAAAAATGAATCATGCAGAGACCCGTGCAAACTCACTCCCCTGTTTTGCTTGACCCACGAATTAAACCCTGATTTGCCGAATCTGAAGTGATTACCAACCCTGTTTGGGCCTAGCAATACATATCCAATCCACGGCATCCATTGAATCCGGCAACAAATTCACCAGCTCTCGCCTGAAATACCCGTGATAAGTTCACACCTCTGTTTCCTTCTAACTCGATTTCTAGCCACTTTCAATCGACGAAATCACTCCTACTATCCCTGTTTTGCTCTAACAGATGCTTGCCATAAGTTTCAGCCATTGAATCTCCTCAAAACGCGATTAAAACCTCAACCCTAAATCTGCATATATGATAGTTAACTTTCCCGCCAAAAACCAGAATTCAAATAATGAAGATGGTTGCCCCTAATCCAGAGTAGGGGTGCCTTTATCATCTACCTTGGGTGCTATGGACAAAAGTGGGTGCTGCGGACAAGTTTGGGTTATACATAGCCTGGGTGCTCCTTAGACAAATCTGGGGTCCGTTTAGCAACTGTCCTCCGGGGTGCCCCGCGCAACTTTTCGAGCCGATTTTTCCAAAAATGTTTATTGGCCAAAAATACCTACACACACATAAAACACCATAATGAGTACAAAAATGAGCAGTATCAATATATAGAATCGAGACAAATCAGACACAAAAATGTGTCTATCAATTGGATTGATTAATTGAGTAGATCGTCATCAACACAATTCTTTGGATTAATAGTGTTGTTGGCTTAATATTAAACTATTACTTCGATAATTGAACATAAGATAGATCTAATGACCTGACGAAGGATTTTATGTTAAGATAAACAGAAGAGCCTTTGTCCAACTCATATCACTTGGTTGAATAGAGTTGATACCAAACAGATTTGTTGTTCCTTTACTGTTTGGAATATGAACCAAAGGAATTGTTCCAAGTACGTGACTTATTCATAGGTCGGAGGCGTGGGAATACAGACGGAACTAGGTGAACTATAGGTTTAGTTGCTTGGTCTCAACTATACGAAGTTAGGTGTAATTTTGTATAGCGGCTTAATCCTGAGAGTATTCAATTCTAGACAAGGTCCCAGGGTTTTTCTGCATTTACGGTTTCCTCGTTAACAAAATCTTGTTGTGTCATTTACTTTATATTTCCGCATTATAATTGTTTTATTATAATTAAAGTAAATCACACAAACGTTAATTCCTATTTACTTTGATAAGTGAATCCTATTGTGTTTTGTTAAGTCCGAACCTTTTTATCAAGTAACATACTTCGTTGTTGTATTGTCTCGATCTCGTATCCATAGACGATCACACGAAGTGTGAACCGATTAGTTGTATTGTCTCGACTGAGTCTATGGACAATCACTTTAGGAGAAAGAACTTATAGGTAGGAAATTTTTTAGCTTGTGGTATATTTGGGTACCCTCTCCTTTTCAATTGGTATTAGAGCAGGCAAACACGAAAAGATCTAACAATCTGTGTTTGGTGCGATCCAACCTATAAGAATTGAATCTAATGAATGATTCAGTTAACGTAAAGCAAGAATCAAGAGTTTTGAATTAACACTTGATGATAGCATCTGCGATTCAATATCTGAAGAAATCATCTCTAGAGATTCTACGAGACAAGTTAATCTTGTTAATAATGTAGAAACCAATGACGACTGGAAAATACGTATACAAGAAGGGTTAGATGAAATTTCCGATGATGATGACTCAGATTTTGAACAAGAAGTAGAAGAGGATATCTCACAATACTCTAAATTGCTGGATCATTTGAAAAATGAAAAACTGAGAATTTCAGATTTTCTTGGTTTTATGACTCCTTTTTGTCGTGAGAACAAGAAACTGAGGAAGGTTTTTCAAGGATATTAATTATATTGGTTATCAAACCAGTTATTTTCTTCATAAAGAGCGTACAAACGAGCTAAATTCTTAGAAATTAGAATGTGAAAATCTTCGAAGAGATCTCTTTTTGTAGAAAAAGAAACTTGTTGAATCTGAAGCAAGGGTTAATTCTCAACCAAAGAGTTTTGAAGAGAAAGAAGGTGTATATATCTCACGAGAAAAACATCTTAAGGCTGATCTAGCTGGTGCTCTTGATAAAATCAAGACATTGGAAGAATAAATTTTGGACCTTAAAAAGTTCAATGTTAGCTAAAATAATTTAACCTTAATGTTAGAAGCAAGTAGAAATCATCGTGATACACGAGGATTGGGCTATAAGGAAATAAATGCTTCAAATATTAACAGAGAGGTAAAATTTGTTAAAGCTACTAATTCTTCTCAACCAGAGGCTTCCACTGATGACAAAGATGCTCATATTTCTTGTAAATAAGAAAAGTCTGTCAAGCCTAAGAATAGTGTTCAACCAGAAGTAATCAAAGAAGGCATTTCTGCTAATGTCAAGAAAGCAACAACGTTGAACAAACACAAGAAGAAGAAGAAGAAGAAGAAGAAGAATAAGAAGAAGAAGAAGAAAACTCGTCGAGCTCTAATGCAAGAGGATCCACAAAAAGGTAACATCAAAACTCATACTTTGTATATTTGTACTAAGCATTGTTATTATTGTGGTAATAAAGGACACTTGCTAATGGGATGCAAAGTTCGTAAAATGCAGTATGCACTTTCTTTTGTATCAAACGAATTGGCTAAGTTTTCTCCTCATAAGAACTCAGATCGTTATTGTCCTAAGTTTAGGCAAAATAATTATTATAATGATAGTTCAAATTTTTCATATCACTCGATAAGGTCATCTCATAAAAGACCGCATATAGAAAGAGAGATAACTTTGTAAACGCAAAGACAAGATCTAATGTTCCAAATTGGAGAAAGGGTGTTTCGCAAAATATTCAAAAAGACAATGATCCTAATGGTATGAAGGAGAAGGCTGCTCCTGCAAAACCCATCTCTAAATGGGTCCCGAAGTCATCTATAGCCAAGAAGTGACTAAAAGTTAGTCACAAGAATGAGTCTCAGCTGTTAATTGTTGATGACAATAATTACAAGAGTCTTCTTGAAAGGATAAAGAAAGACATTATGTCTGAAATCTCTTGTACTAGTAAAGGTTGTGATAATGACACTCTTCATCACATGTCAAAGAAGAAAAACAAGAGATGGAACAAGAGAAAACAAACCAAGCAAGAGTTCAAGAATGATGATTCTGTTTCAGTCACTCGTGACGAACAAGACAAGGATCAACTCAACACAACCTAGTTGTGTTAGAATGTGCATACTCACCTTGGTGCTCAATTTTTTGAAAGGTGAGGAAGCACATGAAACTGAGCACATGATCTCTCGGTTATTATATGACTAATTAACATCTTTAGGAGATTTCTTTTCTTCTATACTCATACTTTCTCTATCAATATTTGATGTTTTGATAGAAACGGTAATTGTGAGTTTATGATGTTGATATCTACTAATCACATATGTGTAGCTCTTGTTTTTACGGTTAAAACAGCCAAAAATCACTGAATTCGGACATCGTATGAAAAAGTTATGTCAAAAAACAGTTTAGTGTTGTGATCCGTCATAAGTAACACTTGGGGTACCGATCCTAGTGATAGGTGCAATACGGGGAACTGATCCTAGTGAGAGGTCCCCATACGAAGAAGTGTAAAACTGTTTTGCCCATAACTTCTTCGTCCGAACTCGGAATGACCTCATTCTTTTTGCGTTTTTTTCGCAATTCAATTCCCTACAAGATAGAGGTAATTGCAATACTTGATTCTTTACTGAATATTTATGGTGTATTTCATTTGTGTTTATGGGATGTTTGATTTCGGTTTTCTAACCTTGATATTCGATCTCATAATGTTGTGAACCCTTGTGGTTTGGGTGACTTTTTGATTTAGCAGGATTAAGTTCTAGCCCATGTTGGTAGGCTTTATCAAAGAATCATGAGGGGTTCTGGTAGAAATAATATGTGAAAAAGTCACAATATGTTGAATCGGTTTTGGTTTAGCATAAAAGCATATGTGTTTCGAAGGTTTTCAATTTTTGCTTGCAATTGTTAAAATCAATTTTCAACCTTTCTCTGAGAAAGGTTGGTTGTTGTCATTTTTTTGTTTTTGCATAAGGATGACAACATGATGATATTTCGATATTGATTCTCCCTGGAAGAAGATGCAACCATATTGGAGAAGTGGATGCGAAATTTGAGGTAACAATCTTGTTAGTTAATTGTTTTCCTGTTTCAGAAAAGCCTGATTTTATTTCATATATATTTATTGCTTTTGCTTAACAAAATTTCGGTACAATTGTTGTTTATTCCATGATGTGTGTGTGGATGTATGTGTGATTCAATTGGTTCCAGTTAAGAAAAACTATTGTTATCTTGCTTTATTGTGTGGTATCAATTGTTTAGGCTTACAAAATTTCGGTTCAATTCCGGTGCTTTTAATGTCTATGTTGTTTCAATTGCTTCCGGTTGAGGTGAATAATTATGCAAGTTAATTTATTTGGTTTGTATGAATTATTTATGGCATAACGAAATAAAAAGATTACGGGATGAGTTGTTTAGTCCAATTCGATTCCGGATAAGAGAAACTAAGTTAATTCTGATCTTAGCTAGACTTATCGAAGTGAGGTTTTGGTTATTCAAATCTAATCGAATGCCTTAACAAGAAATGCTAGTTAACTAACCTAGTACTTGTCTTGTTTAAAATTGAAAGGTCTAAGTTTATGGATAATTAGAACATGATGAGAAAAATAGAGTTATCTTTATTTTGGTCTTATCGAATTAAGCGATTGTTTTTGTACAATCGGTTTTGAAAAGACGAGGGTACCCAAATACACCACAATCTTTTATTTTGATCACAACCTATAAAATACCGACTGTGTATAAACCTCTTGGAGATACAATCACTCAAGGAATATTTCAACACAGTGTCCACTTGAAATAAGGTTAGTCCAGACTGGCCTAACAATGTAAGAATATCAAAGTCAAGTGGAGAAATCCAATACACTTTATGTGATCGTCTATAGATATGAAATTGAGACAATACTACAACAAAGTGTTCACATGATAATAGTAAAACCTTATAAGATAATATCAAGTGCCTAGTTAATGTACAAGTGTATTTACTTTAATTATAATATAAAAACAATTATAATGCGGAAATAAAGTAAAGCACACACACCAGAATTTTGTTAACGAGGAAACCGCAAATGCAGAAAAACCTCGGGACCTAGTCCAGTTTTGAATACTCAATTGAATTAAGACGCTACAAAAAGTAAATCTGCAACTTCGTGTAGACAATACTAAGTAAACTAAAATCCTAGTTACTCAGCTTCAGCAGTATTCTTGATTTGATAATATCTAGCAGAACCGAAGTTCTCAATAGATATTTAATACCCAATATCCTAGCAGAACAGACGTTCTCTTTAGGACTAGATCTAGTATATCTTCTTAATGGTTCACAACAACTTCTTCTTCAAATCTTCAAAATCTTCAATCTTCGATTTAATCTTGAAAGTAACAATCTGCAAAAACAAACTTGGTTCCTTATTGATTTGTCGCACGGAACGGAGTCTGTTAACAATGGCAAATCAATAAATCTATCTTACGGATCTAGAAAAACTTAGATCCGCAGAAACGTTAAATCTTTGATCTAGTTTGAGTGAGCCTTATATCAGAAGAGAAGGTTCTCAAGAATAAACAAACTAGGTGCAATCAAAGATTCAACAATCGTTAGTCAATCAAATCAATCGAAAACAAAAGATAAACAGCAATTATCTAGTTTCCCACCAACGATACTCGTAGAGATTCTCAATCCCAAAAAAGACTTTAAACTGAGCGGCCATAAGAGATTTCGCCTAATTAGGTTACTCTCCTCTCCGAATAGGCGGCTTCACCAGTAACAACACAACTGAGGAGGTTTGCTGTCACGAAGGATTAGTTTACTAGAAAGGAAAACCTCAAGTATTTATAAACAAGGAAGTTTGGACACCAAGGAATTTCCAAAACCGAAAATATTCTCAAGATATGCAATAAGTTTCAAATTCGGTTTCCATAATTCCTGGAAATGCTCTGTCCAAAATATTGACCGAAAATCTCCTTGGAAAATCTCTAACTAGTAAATGCACATTACTAATTCTTATTTTCCATATATAAAATTAAAAACCTTAAATAAAAGATTTTTAACTTATTTAATTTCGATCCTGGGATTTTCTTCCTTAAGCTATTAAAGAATAACTTTGAACAATAAAAGATAAGCATTAATGCACGTGTTCAAAGTGTGTCGACATATTTACATTAACCAAATATATTTTCGATATCTCTAATATTTCTAGAAAAATAGAAATTTCGAAAAGATATTTTTAGATAATTTTTTGTGTTAAAAACACAAAACGTGCTCGGATTTGATTAAGACTTTTTGTGGCCGATTGCACATGTTCAAAGGATCGGTTCCCCCTTTTTGCACATGTCCATAGGATTGGTTCCCCACATATTTATGGTGTCTAACTTGTATGTGTTGCACATGTCCATAGAATCGGTTCTCTTTTGCCTAAAATCGTGTTGCACATGTCCATAGGATCGGTTCCCCTTTGATGCACCTCATACAAGGATCGATTCCCCTTTGTGAAAGGTTGCACCTCTTACTTGGATCGGTTCCCCTTTACCCAGAGTCGGTCATACACAGATCACAAACTCGATCATACCATCTCAGGTGATTACTTAAGATCGGTTTCACTAATAAAAGTCATACAAATACATAAGTCAGGCCTTTGTGAATAGTTTTACCAAGAACACAACCAAGTTATGAGCGGTTATACTAAATCACACATATTGGATGTTCACAAGATATGCAATGAATAACAATCCCAATAACGCCTGGCGATTTCCTTTTCGATTCATAAACAAGTTTATGAACTTACTGAAAAACGGGGGTCTAACAACACCACCCAATATTTCGCTTAGCAATCTGTATGGACTAACTCCAAAATACTTTGCTAGAGAATCAACTAGACAGTCAGACTCAATCTAGATAAAAGTATCTCAATGAGTTAATATCTCTCTCTTTATTTGTTTTTTACTCAAGCTAAAAATAATAGCGAGTCTTTATCAAATACAAGGAATACTTGGACGGTACCAAAGACCAATGTCCAAGGATCAATCAATATCAATCAACAACCAAAGGTTGGATTTCCAATTGATGATCACGAACGCACAACCTGTATTATTTCAATTATATTAAATATAATGCGGAAAAGAAATAACACAGACACCAGAAATTTTGTTAACGAGGAAACCACAAATGCAGAAAAACCCCGGGACCTAGTCCATATTGAATACACATTGTATTAAGCCACTACAGACACTAGCCTACTGCAAACTAACTTCAGACTGGACTATAGTTGAACCCCAATCAGTCTCCCACCGATCCAAGGTACAGTTGTACTCCTACGCCTCTGATCCCAGCAGGATACTGCACACTTGATTCCCTTAGCTTATCTCACCCACAACCAAGAGTTGTTGTAACCCAAAATCACAGACTTGATAATAAACAGATCTGTCTCACATAGAAAATTCTATAAGAGGATAAATCTGTGTCCCACAGATAAACCCTAGGTTTTGTTCCGTCTTTAGATATAAAATCAAGGTAACAGGAACCAATTGATAATCTGGTCTTATATTCCCGAAGAACAACCTAGATTAATCAATCACCTCTCTACAATCCTTCCTGACTACACAAGCGGATTGTCGAGGAATCACAAACAGTGAGACGAAGATGTTTGTGACTTATTTATCTTGCCTATCGGAGAAATCTCACGATCTCAAGTCAATCAATCGATTGTACTCGTACGATAGAAGATGCAAGATAAGATCACACAACTACGATAAAGTAGTATCGGTCTGGCTTCACAATCCAATGAAGTCTTTAAGTCGTTAACCTGATTTTAGAGAAGAAAACCAAAGGTTAATGGAGATCGACTCTAGCGGGCGCACTAGTAGCACACATACGTGTGGGGATTAGTTTTGCACAATGCTAGATGTCTCCTTTATATAGCCTTCAAATCAGGGTTTTGCCTTAGGTACAAAGCAATCCTTATTCACCGTTAGATGAAAACCTGATTTAAATTCAAGTTAATATTTCTCAACCGTTAGATCGAAAACTTAGCTTGTCACACACACTTGGGTATACGTTTACTGGGTTCGTGAAAACCATGCCCAAACATGTACGTGTATGTTGGTTCAACATAGTAACCCAAAAGGTTAACCATATAAGCATTTCATATTAACCTTGTACTTCTTCACCATAACTAGTTCAATTGACTCAAATGAACTAGTTAAAGAGTTGTTCAATTGCTATGAGATCTTATGTAACTACACAAGACACAATTGAAACAAAGATGATTCGATTCGATTGAATCGTCTCATGAACATTATATCCACGGTTTGCATAAAGCATTCCTTAGTAATTTAATGTTTCATGTTCAGAGCACATCTTTAGATCATAACCTCTTAAGTTCACAAACAAGTTCAGGGACTTAAGTTAATCGGTTGAGTTTTCCAAACTCAGCAGAAATTCTCGGAAAGAGAACTTCCGCCAGTTCGCGGACTTAGCACACAAACGAGTTTTGGAAAATCCCAGCAGAAATTCTCGGTCGAGAACTTCCGACAGTTCGCGGACTTGACAAGCCAATTCCACAATCCTTCTGATTTCTCTTGATCAACAAAGTTCGAAAACTTCGGTTCAAGGAATACATGGTTATGTAATATAAACTCTCATTTCAATCATTGAGACATTCTCAGAGGACGCTATGAATCCGTTATTCACAGACCGATTCACGTCAGAGCAATTCTCAAAGTGATCGATACTTTTCATGACTTTCGTCACTAGGTGAAGATAAACTTGATCAAAGCGAAACGCTTTACCAACACACGATTTCGAGATAAAAGATAAGCAATGAATGCTCAGCTCGAAATGTCAAATGTGTATGATCTAGCATACGACTTTTGTCTCATAAGAAGTAGGAGATAGAAGAGATAGACTTTTGAGTGATAGATAAGTTCAAGTCTCCACATACCTTTTTGTTGATGAAGTTCCACGGTTCCTTGTATAGATCTTCTTCGTTGTATGATGAATCGCCATGAAGTCCTTGATCTCAACTACACTTTTCTATCCTAGTCCGAGACTTAGCTATGTAGGCTAGAAATCAAGACTTATAGTTTTGATCACTAATATTGACAAACATGCTTGAGATAGCAACGCATGCGAGGTTGACCGAGCTATGCTCTAACACTTAGTTCCCTAAAACACATGTAAAACATTGTTTCCTAGGATGAAATTTTCACCTTATACTCATACATAATCACAATAGCATTCAACCGATTATGTCGATGTCTTATTTACAAAGTTTAATGGTTAAGTAATAAACCTCGTATCGTATTCCTTAATACTATGTCTAACCCTAGTGTGATCATGCTTCGCAGTTTTGTTTTCAATATACACGACTTGAAAGACACAAGATAGATATGGAACAAGTCAAGTCATAGTTACTAACCTCAAGCTGAAGGATGATGTCTTTGTTGTCTTCAATCCATCTTCGTATCTTTGTGAGTAACTGGATCACAATACTTCAATCATTTCTAGTCTAACCTATCGAAGTTGATTGTAGTTTACATAATAACGACTCGAGTTTTGGAACTAAATATGACAGCCAATCTTGACATACCAACGCTTGGTGGGTTCAACCGAGCAGTGCTCTAATAATCTCCCCCTTTGTCAATTTAGTGACAAAACTCTATTACATATGGAGATAAACGAATTACAAAAAATAACTCATACTAATCTTCATACGCTAAATTCACATTTCAACGGCACAAAAACCTGGAGATATTCAAACCATAAATGTCGTTGCTGACATTATAATAACAAAGCTATACTACTCCCCCTAAAGGTAAGATAGGTAGATTTTCAATCCAAACGTCTTTTTTATACCACGTAATATGATATGTTACTCCCCCTTAGTCTGTGCTTTCACTCTTTCGTTTAGATAAACGTTCAAGCACCGATGTTCTTTTCCTTAGCGATACCAATTAATATAAAATCAATGCCAATATCACTTGTTTACTCCATATATTTCTCCCCCTTTTTTTCACAAAATGACAAAGAAACGAAAAAATAAAGGACAACACGAAAAGAATCTTACAAATCTCAAAATAGACTTGCAGCCTGTAGAGTTAGGCACGAGGGTTCCACACATCATGTTCTGATAATCAATATCAAAACCGAAACTACAAGTAGTTTTATTTTTACATGTTACCAAGGAAACAATTGTCTAAAAGAATTTTTCCAATTTAGTTTAGCAAAACAAAAATCAAGCACCTTAGTCCCTTTGCTAAACCGATTGTTCAAAAACAACCGCTTAATTCGATAAGACCAAAATAAAGATAACTCTATTTTTCTCATCAGGTTCTAGTTATCCATAAACTTAGACCTTTCAGTTTTAAACAAGACAAGTACTAGGTTAGTTAACTAGCATTTCTTGTTGAGACATTCGATTAGACTTGAATAACCGAAACCTCACTTCGATAAGTCTAACTAAGATCAGAAATAGCTTAGTTTCTCTTATCCGGAATCGAATTGGACTAAACAACTCATCCCGTAATCATTTTATTTTTGTTAAGCCGTAAATGACTCATACAAACCAAATAAATCAACTTGCATAATTATTCACTTCAACCGGAAGCAATTGAAACAACATAGACATTAATAGCACCGCAATTGCACCGAAATTTTGTAAGCCTAAACAATTGATACCACACAATAAAGCAAGATAACAATAGTTTTTCTTAACCGGAACCAATTGAATCACACATAAATAATGGGATAAACATCAATTGTACCGAAAAATTTGTTAAGCAAAAGCAAAATATATGCAATAAAATCATGCTTTTCTTAAACAGGAAAATGATGAACTAAAAAATTTGTTACCTCAAATTTCGCATCCTCTTTTCCTCATGTTTTTCTCATCCTTTCGCAAAGACATAAGAACAGCAAAAGCAACCTTTACCAGAGAAAGGTTTAAATGGTTTTAACTATTACGTGCCAATAGTAATAAGCTAATACCAAAGACTCATATGTATACTATATACACAACTTATGAGAAATAAATTTATAATAGTATAATCGTGACTCACATATGGGATTAATTGTCATCATCCTTAACAAATATCAAATCCGCTAAATCAAAAGTCACAAAATCATAAAAAGGTAATCCAAAAAGTTAGATATGAAATCCGCTAAATCAAAAGTCACAAATCATAAAAAGGTAACCGATTATGAGACCTATCTCATATAACGATGACAACACGGAGATACATTCATTTGATCAAGGACGTTTAACACAATATTTTGAATTTCATGAGTATTGAAACTTATCATTCGAGTGTCATCATTGTGACTATATTTTGATACCTTCCAGGTTGTCTTTAGAGAAACTTTGGACTCCATTTAGAAATGGGTTTTACAGGAGCAGCTTTGTTCTTTCGATTATTTCTTCCTGAAATCCAAGATGAATCTCTTGAGGAAACATTAGGGTAATTAAAATGTTGAAAACTCTGAGAGTTAGCCTTTCTCCAATTTGGAACATCAGATTTGGTCTTTACAAAGTTATCTCTCCTTTTATTGTTTGAGCGATTCTGAGAAAACTTTGTAGAACCCTGATAAGCAAACTTTGAACTATCATTACAATAATTCTTTTGCTCATTTTTATGAAAATGATGTCCTGATTTAGCACGAGAAGCATTATTGAGTTCAGCTAATTTTGCGAAACACGTGCATCTATGGATTTTTCATTCCTTTTACGGAATCTGCATCCTCTTTCCAAGTGTCCTTTATTTCCACAATAAGAGCAATGCTTACCATGGGTTTTAGTGTTACCTTGTTGTGGATTTTCTTTCATTGGAGTTTGACGGATTTTACGTTTTCTGTCTTTTCCTGAAGATGAAAGTGCTATAGATTTTTCTTTTATGGAAGAGCAATCTTTTGTGGCAACTTTTGAAGCAATTTCTTCAGCAGAGTCTTTAGGTTTTACAAACTTTGTTTCCTGTTTATTATTCAAAGTTTAACTTTGTAGCCCAATCCTCACGTGTTACGAGGAACTCTAGTTTACTTCAACATTGAGTCAAATTGTTTTGTGCTACTATCGAACTTTTTCAAGTCCGTTTTTAGACTCATATTCTCTTTCTCCAACATTTTTATTTTTTCGAGAGCATTATCTAGATCAACCTTAAATTTATCAATTTGAACTTTATAATCTAAAGAAATTTCAGATTCGGTAGAATTACTTACCTTAGTGTTCTTTAGGTTCTCCACCTCTGTATATAGTTTCCTTTCTCGATCATGACCTTCTTCGATTTGCTCTCTATAACTTCTCATGGCTCCAAGATAATCTCGCTCACTGCTGATAATTTATATATCCTCATACAGATCATCTAGTTCCTTTTTCAATCTTTCATTCTCTTCACGAAGATCATAGTCGAGTGCCTTTGGCTTTGGAGCTTCTCGATCATCACCTTTTTGTTTTTTGTATTCTTCCAAGACTTCAAGATAAGTCTGACCATTTCTTACACGTTATATGTCCTTATATAGAATATCAATTTCTCTTTTAAGATTTTCATTCTCTTTGTAGAGTTTATCACATTCAAGTGCTTTTGACTCTAAAGTTACGTCAATATACTTTCCAGATGTGCATTCAACAGCTGCATGGAAAGCCTTGTTCTCTTGATCCTTGGAACAATAAGAGCTATTATTTTGTTCTCTATTCTCTACACATTTCTGTGATTTTTGGGAAGGAAAAGATGCATCTTTTGAAGAACTCCTTTTCTTTTGTATTAATAACTTTTTAAATTGCCGTGTAGTCGTATCAACACTACAACTCTCAGTTTTTGTATCTGAAGAACAAGTCTTAGTCACAACTTTAAGGATAATATCCTCTTCATTCTTGAATTGGTATTCAAGGTCAAAGATCTTTAATTTACTAACTAGAGCGCTTCTAGATAGTGGAAAGATCATTTGCTTCCATGATGGCATGCTTTTTAGATTCGTATCTTGATGGTAAAGACCTTAGAGTTTTACACACAATATCTTTATCTAGAATAATTTTTCCTAAAGCGTGAGAGGAATTCACTATTTCAAAGAGTTTTTGATCAAACTCATCAAAGGTATCGTCTTCATCCATACAGAGGTTTTCCCATTTAGAAGATAGGGTTTGAAGCCTATCTTCTTTTTCAGAGGTATTCCCTTCAAATACGATATATAGAATATCACATGCTTCTTTTGATGTTTTACACTTGGTTACATGATGATGGAGTCTCGAGTTAAAGCATGAATAATGACATTCAATCCATCGTAATTTTGCTTTGCGAGCAATTTTTCTTCTTTATTGAACTCGTTTAATTCCTTTAGTCTAAACTCAGTGATTGAGTCGTCGACAGGTACTTTTGGGTGTTCATATCCATTAATAACTAAAACCCAAGTGTTAAAGTCACGAGATTGAAGAAAAGATTCCATTGTCATTTTCCACCATAGATAATTTGAGCCATCAAACCCTGGCGGTACGTTAACTGAATCAACCATTTGATTCAAAACTTATAGGTTGGATCACGCCAAACACAAACTGTTAGATCTTTTCGTGTTTGCCTGCTTTGATACCAATTGAAAAGACGAGGGTACCCAAATATACCACAATCTTTTATTTTGATCACAACCTATACAAGACCCACTATGTATAAACCTCTTGGAGATACAATCACTCAAGGAATATTTCAACACAATGTCCACTTGAAATAGGGTTAGTCCGGACTGGCCTAACAATGTGAGAATATCAAAGTTGAAAAAGCGGGGGTCTAAGAACACCACCCAATATTCCACTTAGAAATCTGTATGGACAAACTCGAATATACTTTTAAGAGAATTAACAAGACTCAATCAATTAAAAGTATATCAACGAGTTTATATCTCTCCCTTGATTTGATTTACTCAAGCAGAAACTGCGAGTTCTAATCAAATACAAGGAATAACTCGGATGGTACCAAAGACCAATATCCGAGGATCAATCAATGACAATCAACAACCAAAGGTTGGATTACTCTAATTGATGATGATCTAACGCACAACCTGTATTATTTCAATTATAAAGATTAAACAGTTAGAGAGTTGTTTAATTGCAAAGAATTCTTATGTAACTACACAAGACACAATTGAAGCAAAGATGATTTGATTCACTCGAATCGATTCATGAACTTTTATAGCCACGGTTTGCAAACTGCATTCCTTAGTCTTTTTAAGTTTAAGTTCAGAAATCATCTTCAGATATATAACCTTCTTAAGTTCGCAGACTTGGTTCGCGGACTAAGTTACAGGGCAGATTTTACAAACTCCAGCAGAAATTCTCGGGATGAGAACTTCGCCGGTTCACGGACTGGGTTCGCGGACTGAGTTCGCGGACTTAACTTCACGCACTAGTTTGTCAACTCCAGCATAAATTCTCGGGTTTGAAAACTTCGGCAGTTCGCGGACTGAGTTCGCGGACTTGGCTCACGCTATTCTTCCAGTTCTCTTAATCAACAAAGTTCACAAACTTTAGTTCAAGGAATAGGACTTATGCAAAAATGTGTTTCCACAAAAATGTTTATGTCCACATTGGTTATGTAATCTAAACTCTCATTCCAATCATTGAAACATTCTTTGTCAAAGCAATTTTCAAAGTGATTGAAACATGTCATGACTTTCGTCACTAGGTAAAGATAAACTTGGTCGAAGCAAAAAGCTTACCAACACATATTTCGAGATATAGATAAGCGAGGTATACTCGGCTCGAAATATCAACTGTATATAATCAAAGTCTATATATAGCATACGACTTTTTGTCTCAAGAAGTAGGAGATAGAATAGATAGACGTTTGAGTGATAGATAAGTTCAAGTCTTCACATACTTTTTTGTCGAGAAGTTCCACCGGTTCCTTGAGTAGTTCTTCTTCTTGTATGATGAATCGCCACGAAGTCCTTGAGCTCAACTACACTTTCTATCCTAGTCCTAGACTTAGATATAGTAGACTAGAAATCAAGACTTATAGTTTTGATCACTAACATTGACAAACATACTTGAGATAGAAACGCATGCGAGTTCGACCGAGCAATGCTCTAACAAAATTCAAGTGGAGATCCAATACACTTTATGTGATCGTCTATAGATATGAAATCGAGACAATACTACAACAAAGTGTTCACTTGATAATAGTAAAACCTTATAAGATAAATATCAAGTGCCTAGTTAATGTACAAGTGTATTTACTTTAATTATAATATAAAAACAATTATAATGCGGAAATAAAGTAAAGCACACACACCAGAATTTTGTTAACGAGGAAACCGCAAATGCAGAAAAATCCCGGGACCTAGTCCAGTTTTGAATACTCAATTGAATTAAGACGCTACAAAAAGTAAACCTGCAACTTCGTGTAGACAATACTAAGTAAACTAAAATCCTAGTTACTCAGCTTCAGCAGTATTCTTGATTTGATAATATCTAGCAGAACAGAAGTTCTCTATAGATATTTAATACCAATATCCTAGCAGAACATATGTTCTCTTTAGGACTAGATCTAGTATATCTTCTTAATGGTTCACAACAACTTCTTCTTCAAATCTTCAATCTTCGATTTAATCTTCAAAGTAACAATCTGCAAAAACAAACTTGATTCCTTATTGATTTGTCGCACAGAACGGAGTCTGTTACCAATGGAAAATCAACAAATCTATCGTATGGATCTAGAAAAACTTAGATCCGTAGAAACGTTAAATCTTTGATCTAGTTTGAGTGAGCCTTATATCAGAAGAGAAGGTTCTCAAAAATAAACAAACTAGGTGCAATCAAAGATTCAACAACCGTTATCAATCAAATCAATCGAAAACAAAAGATAAACTGCAATTATCTAGTTTCCCACCAACGATACTCGTAGAGCTTCTCAATCCCAAAGAAGACTTTAAACTGAGCGTTCGTAAGAGATTTCGCCTAATTAAGTTACTCTCCTCTCCAAATAGGCGGTTTCACCAGTAACAACACAACTGAGGAGGTTTGCTGTCACGAAGGATTAGTTTGCTAGAAAGGAAAACTTAAAGTATTTATAGACAAGGAAGTTTGGACAGCAAGGAATTTCCAAAACCGAAAATATTCTCAAGATATGCAATAAGTTCCAAATTCGGTTTCCATAATTCCTGGAAATGCTCTGTCCAAAATATTGACCGAAAATCTCCTTGGAAAATCTTTAACTAGTAAATGCACATTACTAATTATTATTTTCCATATATTAAACTAAAAACCTTAAATAAAAGATTCTTAACTTATTTAATTTCGATCCTGGGATTTTCTTCCTTTAGCTATTAAGGAATAACTTTGAACAATTAAAGATAAGCATTGATGCACGTGTTCAAAGTGTTTCAACATCTTTCCACATTAACCAAATATATTTTCGGTATCTCTAATATTTCTAGAAAAATAGAAAATTCGAAAAGATATATTTGGATAATTTTTTATGTTAAAAACACAAAACATGCTCGGATTTGATTGAGACTTTTTGTGGCCGATTGCACATGTTCAAAGGATCGGTTCCCCCTTGTTGCACATGTCCATAGGATCGGTTCCCCACATATTTATGGTATCTAACTTGTATGTGTTGCACATGTCCATAGGATCGGTTCCCCTTTTATGCACCTCATACAAGGATCGATTCCCCTTTGTGAAAGGTTGCACCTCTTACTAGGATCGGTTCCCCTTTACCCAGAGTCGGTCATACACAAATCACAAACTCGATCATACCATATCAGGTGATTACTTAAGATCCGTTTCACTAATAAAAATCATATGAATACATAAGTCAGGCCTTTGTGAATAGTTTACCAAGAACACAACCAAGTTATGAGCAGTTATACAAAATCACACATATTGGATGTTCATAAGATATGCAATGAATAACAATCCCAATAACGCCTGGCGATTTCCTTTTCGATTCATAAACAAGTTTATGAACTTAATTCCTTAAAACATATGTAAAACATTGTTTCCTAGGATGAAATCCTCACCTTATACTCATACATAATCAAAATAGCATTCAACCGATTATGTCGATGTCTTATATACAAAGTTTAATGGTTAAGCAATAAACCTCGTATTGTATTCATTAATACTATGTCTAACTAGAGTGTAATCATGCTTCACAGTTTTGTTTTCAATATACACTACTTGAAAGACACAATATAGATATGGAACAAGTCAAGTCATAGTTACTAACCTCAAGCTGAAGGATGATGTCTTTGTTGTCTTCAATCCATCTTCAGATATTTGTGAGTAACTGGAGCACAATACTTCTATCATTTCTAATCTAACCTATCGAAGTTGACTGTAGTCTACATAATAGCGACTCGAGTTTGGAACTAAATATGATAACCAATCTTGACATACCAACGCTTGGTGGGTTCAACCGAGCAGTGCTCTAACAGGTTTAGCAAAGGAACTAAGGTGCTTAGTTGATTTTTGGTTTGCTAAACTAAAATGGAAAAATTGTTTCGGACAATTGTTTCCTTGGTAACATATCAAAATAAAACTACTTGTAGTTTCGGTTTTGATACTGGTTATCAAACATGGTGTGTGGAACCCTCGTGCCTAACTCTACATATTGCATGTCTATTTTGAGATTTGTAAGATTCTTTTCGTGTTGTCCTTTATTATTATTTTCGTTTCTTTGTCATTTTGTGACAAAAAGGGGGAGAAATATATGGAGTAAACAAGTGATATTGGCATTGATTTTATATTGATTGGTATCGCTAAGGAAAAGAACATTGGTGCTTAAATTTTCTATCTAAACGAAAGAGTGAAAGCACAGACTAAGGGGGAGTAACATATCATATGAATTGGTATAAAAAAGACGTGTGGATTGAATATCTACCTATATTCCTTAGGGGGAGTAATAGCTTTGTTATTATAATGTCAACAACAACATTTTCAAGGATTGAATGTAAGCAGTTTACTGTGTTGTTGAATCGGGAATCAAGCGTATGTATAATGAATTCTTGTAATTTGTTTATCCATATTATGTAAGAGTTTTGTCACTAAAATTGTCAAAAGGGGGAGATTGTTAGAGCATAGATCGGTTGAACCCACCAAGCGTTGATATGTCAAGTTTGGTTGTCATATTTTAGTGAATCAAAACTCATGTTAAGAGCCGCTTGATTATGTACTAGAGTCAACTTCGTATAGGTTAGATTGAAAGTATTAGGATAATGATACTTTACAAGTATTGCGAAGACTTGAAGATGTGAAGAAGAAAGGAGCTACAACGACAACAATCATCCTTCCACTTGAGGTTAGTGATATTTGACTTGAACTGTTTCATTCCCTAACATATCTTTCAAGTCGTGCATATTGAAAACCAAACTGCGAAGTATGAACACTCTAGATAGATATAGTATTAAGGAATACAATATGAAATTTATTGCTTAACCATTAAACTTTGCAGATAAGACATCGACATAATCGTTTAAATGCTATTGTGATTATGTACGGGTATGAGGTGAGGATTTCATCCTAGGAAACAATGTTTTACATGTGTTTTAAGGAAGTAAGTTCATAAACTTGTTTATGAATCGAAAAGGAAATATCCAGGCGTTATTGGTTTTGTTATTCATCGCATATCTTATGAACAACCAATATGTATGATTGAGTATAACCATTCACGACTTGTTTGTGTTCTTGGTTCAACTATTCACAAAGGCCTGACGTATGTATTGGTATAACTTTTATTAGTAAAACCGATCTTAAGTAATCACCTGAGATGGTATGATCGGGTTTGTGATTTTATGTCTGACCAAATATGGAAAAGGGGAATCGATCCTAGTAAGAGGTGCAGTACATCACAAAGGGGAACCGATCCTTGTATGAGGTGCATCAGGGTTTATAGCAGAAAGGGGAACCGATCCTATGGACATGTGCAACACATATAAGTTAGATACCATATATATGTGGGGAAACGATCCTAGTACCTAGTCAACCGAATTTTGGAAAGCTAGTGTGACTATGCACAATACTCACATGGAAGGTAGAACCGAAACTTGTTTTGGTAGAACCGTTAAACCCATGACGTGATTGAATGTTATTTGATCAATCGCATAGTTCTTTAAAGTCAGATGAACCAATTCTAAACTTGTTTGGAAGTGTGGCAAATCGGTTTCAAGGTTGTAAGTGTGAAAGAGAACTTGCAAAGTTAAGATGTCGACATACTTTGAACACGATGTTTATTTCTTTAATTGTTCAAAGTTATTCTTTAATAGCTAAGGGAAAAGAATCCCAGGATCGAAACATAAATAAGTTAAGAATCTTTTAATTAGGTATTTAACTTCATTTTTAGTAAAATAAGAATTAGTAATGTGCATTTACTAATTAGAGATTTTCTAAAAGATTTCGATCATTATTTTTGGACAGAGCATTTCCAGGAATTATGGAAACCGAATTTGTGCTTTAATGAATATCTTGAGAATATTTTCGGTTTTGGAAATTCCTTGGTGTCCAAACTTCCTTGTCTATAAATACTTGAAGTTTGCCTTTCTTGCAAACTAATCCTTCGTAACAACAAACTTCCTATTTGTTGTGTTGTTACTGGTGTAGCCGCCTATTCGGAGAGGAGAGTAACCTAATTAGGCGAAATCTCTTACGGCTGCTCAGTTTAAAGTCTTATTTGTGATTGAGAAGCTCTACGAGTACCGCTGGTGGGAAACTAGATAATTGTGGTTTATCTTTTGTTTGCATTGATTTGATTGACTAACGGTGGTTGAACTTTGATTGCACCTAGTTTGTTTATGCTTGAGAATCTTCTCTTCTGATATAAGATTCACTCAAACTAGTTCAGAGTTTCGACATGGATCTTTAAGACTGTTTTTAGTTCTAAAGACGATCTTGTGATAATCCATTGTTAACAGACTCCGTTCTGTGCGTAATTGATCACAAGAGATTCAAGTGATTGTGTGCAGGTTTTTATTGAAGATCTAAGAAGATTTGAAGACGAAGAAGATATTGAAGATTTCTGATTTGTGGGTTCATAATCTTTGGTGTGCACAATACTTATTTCGGTAAAAGAGGATCCAATTAATAATCGGTTCATCCTTGTGATAGATTGGATTGATTAATTGAGTAGATCGGCATCAACACAATTATTTGGATTAATAGTGTTGTTGGCTTAATCTTAAACGATTAATTCGGTAATTGAACATAAGATAGATCTAAGGACCTGACGAAGGAGTTTATGTTAAGATAAACAGAAGAGCCTTTGTCCAACTCATATCACTTGGTTGAATAGAGTTGATACCAAACAGATTGTTGTTCCTTTACTGTTTGGAATACGAAGCAAAGGAATTGTTCCAAGTACGTGACTTATTCATAGGTCAGGCATGGGAATACAGACAGAACTAGGTGAACTATAGGTTTAGTTGTTTGGTCTCAACTATAAGAAGTTATGCATAATCCTGAGAGTATTCAATTCTGGACAAGTTCCCGGGATTTTTATGCATTTGCGGTTTCCTCGTTAACAAAATATTGCTATGTCATTTACTTTATATTTCCGCATTATAACTGTTTTATTATAATTAAAGTAAATCACACAAACGTTAATTCCTATTTACTTGATAAGTGAATCCTATTGTGTTTGGTTAAGTCCGAACCTTTTTATCAAGTAACATACTTTGTTGTTGTTGTAGTTGCAGGAAATCCTACACTACACCCCTCACAAGATTTCATTAACATTCAACTCATTTTTGGATTAACAATCTTAATTTTATTGTTGAATCTTTGAACAATCTTACAAGAAAAGATAAAGGAATCAAGAATAACTACTGCTCTAGATTTGCTGTCTCCTATTTACTTGCTTCTCACTCAAAAAAGATCTCTCTCTTTTCCTTTACAACTGAATGGCTATTTATAGGGAATTACATAGTGGATGACAGCTAGTCTGTCCTTTATTTTCGGATATGGTTTGCGACATTCTCGCAACCTTACAAATATTAATCTCGCACACTTCCTTATTTTCGCAAGTCCATCATATTTTTCTCATGATTTAGCTGATGTCGTTTATTATGTCGTTTCTGAAATTGCTTTGCGACATTGTTGTGTTATATTGTTAATAATTTCGCTGAAGTGTTGCATCTGCGAGATTCTGATCCTACATCTTGCCTCTTCTCATGTCGTCTCTGCGAAGAAGAGAATGATATGAGAAATGCCGCAGTTATCCATCTCTTCGTATCCTGCATTTATTACACGTATCTTTTCTTCCATTTGTTTCTTGACACGTCTTCTGTAACTGTTGCTTCTTAACCATTCACGTCTTTTCTCCTTAACTGTGTTTATCTTCTCGAAAAAATTTCCTCTATATATGCTCTTTCTTACTCTTCTTTTCTCTCTTTTTACTCTCTTTTTATCTTCTCTGCAACTTCATCATTTTCTCCGTAAATTCCTCTACTGTAATTTTTCTTCTATCTTATTTCTTCAATCTTCTTAATTCTTCATTCATTCCCATACTCTGTACTCAAATATGCCTCCAAGCGGTCAAAAGCATGAGAAAACCTTGAAGGAAGTTCAAAAAGATCTTGCCGAGAGAGGTTTCACACTTTCTACCATTCCTGGTGAAAGTGCCAAATCAATTCTTTCCATTAAACTTTTCTATGATCATCACTGTGATGATCAGACAATCATAGTCTCGCTGGGTAATGTTCTCGCAGGTCTCCCTATTCCTCTTTATAACCCTGACATTCCTCTATTTTATGAAATTCTTGCTCCTTCGAATTTTTCGCGAGCTATCTTCCAATTAAGTGGGGATTGCATCCGTCTGATATTGGAGTTTACTAATCGCGGTGCTGGTAAAGGATCTCTTTATCCTAAAGAGCTTAGGGATCCTAAATTCGCAGACTTGGAGATAGTCGCTGAGAAGTACACAGTAGAGAATTTCTTCGAAAATTATGGACTAATATCTATGAAGAAGGAGAATACTCGCTGGGGTATTCGCTTGAAAAGGAAGGATGTTATTGCTGAAGATAAAATGCTCATGCATGACATTGATTGGCACTCTGGAATAAATAAAACCCCTCGCCAATCCAAAGATGATAAATGGTGCGTCTTCCCCTTGATGCTGAAAGGACCCTATATTGCTGGTTCTAATGTCATTCCTGCGAATCTTACCGCTTATCGACCCTGGGTATTCTCTTGGCCTGATAAAGTGAAAGAGGTATATTTCTTCCAATTTCGCCCACTTTATGTTTCTTTATTTATCTTTACTCTTGTGTTCGTTGATTCTTGCGACATTCTACAGATCCAGAAACTGAAAGATAGCTACCGCAGGACTGGGAAAGCCAATACCTTACTAGCTCTTCGCTCATACACAGATGAGGTAAGAAATATTCTTTCATGATTTTAAACAATATATTGTTGCCTCTGTTTCTTATCTTCATTTGTGTGTGAAGGTTATTGTTGAAGTAGAAGAACCCACCAAGGCTGTGACGACTGGTGATAAGGGTAAAGATATTCTTCGCAAAGGAAAATCATCTGCATCCTCTTCAAAGAAAAGAAAGAGAGGGAATTCTCCTCCTCCTTAAGATGTTCATTTCCCTGATGATCCTGAAGATGATGAAGACAACAAAGATGATTATGACGACTCTGCTGCGAATAAAGATTCTCCACCTGAATCCTCTATGGCACAGTTATCTGGTATCTTCTTTGATTCTTGGCAAGGGATGGGAGATAATTGCCTCGCCAGTACATGCAAAGCTCTCGCAACTATTTGCGATACTCCTTTGTTGGATGGTGATAGTTCTCTTCGTGGAGTCTCCAGATTAGTGACTCCTAGCTTCCTAAATTCCCTCAATAGTTTGGTATGCCTTCGTCTTTTTATTTCTTCATTATTGTGACTCAAAATTTCTTTTTATTTTAATTATTTTTTGTATTTTCTTCGCAGGTTGGAAAAGCTTCTTTCTTTGTTGCCTCGGATTTGGAGAGGAGACGCGAAATTCTTAAAAAGAAGAATCTTCAATTTCGTACGAAGAATGAAGAACTGGAAACTGAAGCTAAGGGTCTTCGTGAGAAGAACGAACAATTAGAAGCTGAAGTTAAAGATCTTCGCGAGAAGAACAAATAACTGGAAACCGACACTTTTCTCAAAGGAACAAAATTTCTACTCTTCAAAAAGCTAATGATCAGCTCTATGGTATGCAATTTTTCTCTTTTCCTTTCATTCATTCATCCTATTGTCTTATCTTATTTGATTAATCCTTTTTGCAGACATGTATGGTCTTTCTGATGAAGCCACTCTTCTTCGTTCATTTCCTGATGCCCTAGATAATGACACTCTTCTTGAACATCTTAATAAATCTTTGAATAGTTTCTCTAATGATAAAATTTCATCTCTGCCTTTGAATGAACTTAAATCCAAATTTCGCCTCTTAAAGATTGATCATAGACCTAGTTTAGGTTTAGCCAACCAATTTAAATGTTTTTATCTCAATTCTAAAGAGAAGATCAATAAATTAAGAACCAAGATTAGCAAACTTATAGATGATAAAGATCGTATCTCTGATCAAGGTGTTAAGGCTTTGGCGAAATTCCAAGAGACCCTTCTTGAGGTTCAACTTGAACGAGATGAAGCCAATCGTCAAAATGCTGTGCTTAGCGAGAGAGAAAACCAAGTTCGTTCTCGTCTTCTCATAAATAATGATGATGAGTTTGCTTGGGCTGCGAAAACCTTAGATGATGCCAGAAAATATTTAGGCGTAAATATTAATCTCCAAGCTGAGCATACAACCTTGATTAAAGATATGATTTCTGACAGAGAAGGTCACCAACTGTTCTTTTTTACTAGTCTTTTGTCTCTTTTGAGTTCTCACTAAATTATTAATTGATTGTATTTTGTTCGCAGGTTCTGAGAGTAGATATCGCCACAGAATTGAAGAACTTGAAGATGAGAAAGGGGAACTCGCAAAGAGTCTTTCTTCTCGCAACGATAAATATTCTAGATTGAAGAATCAATTCAAGATCACTGTTGCGAACTTTAAGAATGACGCTCTGCATTTTCGCAATCAAACTATTCAAATGGTTTGGAATGACCATAGTATTCCTCACTCTGATTATCCTTGTCTCTCAGAGGAGATCCCAAAGAACACCCCTAGTCTGATCATCTCTGATAGTGAAGCTGATGATGAATCTGATGGTGATGAAGATTCTGATGGAGGTAAAGGTTCTGATGAAGATGATGGAAGAATCAACTAAGAAGTAGTCTTTGTTTCTTTCTTTGATCTTCTGTAACACTTGTACATTTATTCCTTCTTTTCGTATACTTGCGAATTCTCTTGGTTCCCCATATTCCTTAATATATAAGTTTCTTTATTTTGACCTGCATTCATTAAAACAATTCTTCCTTGCAATATAGTTAATCAATATAATCTTAATTTTTAACTTTCTGCGTAAATTTATCATGTGGAGACAAATAACATTTTTGATTTCATTCATTCCCATACTTGCCTCTGTTATTTGTATTCAAATGAGAGATTTTGCAGATTTCTCTTATTTTGTGCCTCAGCTTCGCAGTTGTTTTTGTATAATTTCGCAATCATATGCGAAGTGAATTTTGATTCTTTTCAAAATTTCATTCTTGTGTGGTCTTATTTTTCCTTCCTAGTTAAAGGTCTTATTATGCCACCTCTTGTCATTGCGACAAAATCGCAGGACGTCCTTGCATTTTCATGCAAAAACCCATTGATCTTGTCTTAACTTTTTCTTTTGTATTATTGCCTCTTCAGGATTGTTGCGACAATATGACAGGCCTAAATATTCTTGCGAAAATAAAGCCCATGACATTGTCGTCTTGCGACGAAA
Source organism: Papaver somniferum (assembly GCF_003573695.1). Classification (NCBI taxonomy): domain Eukaryota; kingdom Viridiplantae; phylum Streptophyta; class Magnoliopsida; order Ranunculales; family Papaveraceae; genus Papaver; species Papaver somniferum. The sequence continues at coordinate 14,657,145 of NW_020621936.1, read as the reverse complement.
TCGCAGGACGTCTTCGCACTTTCATGCGAAAACCCATTGATCTCGTCTTATCTTTCCTTTAGTATTATTGCCTCTTCAGGATTGTCGCACAAATATGACAAGCCTTAATACCCTTGCGAGTAAAAAGCCTCATGACATTTGCGTCTTAAGACACTTATCAACTCCCTAATGGAGGGTGCCGCCCTTATCTCCCCCTGGTTGCCCCTTCAAGGAGGCGTACCTCTACCATACAAGGTTGGCTCCTCCCATCCGGTCTTAACAACAACCAGTTGTTTTCGCAGCCTCTTATCCCTTTTACCTATAGGGTTTATGGTTACGAGACTGCACCCTAAGTGGGGTTTTCTTCGGGCCGAGTGCAGTATAAGCCAAGACTTGTCAAGAATGGCAAGGTACGCTCCAGACGCCCCTGGCACTCTTGAGTCAACTGTGTACCTCGGCGCCTTGGTCAGATTCTGCACTCCTTGGGAGAATTCTTATTACCTTAGTCGCCCAACCTAAGTCATATGCTTAAGCTGAGAATCCAAGGTGCCTCTCCCGGATGGGCTTTATTGACCCCAAATCTCCATGACTCAGGTTCCGGTGGCGGTGTATCCTTTCCCTGAGCCATGCAACAGGTACCCCCTTATATGACGTACTTTAGGTCTTACATTTTCCTCTTGCGAAATTTTATTCACGAACTAGGGTGTACGCCATAAAGGTTCGCCCCTTTCTCTTTTGTCATTGTTCTCTGATTGTCTTTTGTAGAATTTATTATCTCTGCGAAGTTCTCGTATATCATCATATTGTATTTGCATTTCGCAATCTCAATTTTGTCATTCAATAAAATGTATTTTTGAGAATTTTATTTGTTGCGAGAGTGTCGCAACAAATCAATCATTCATACACTTCTTATTTTTATTACTTTCGCCATTCTTTGCCTCTTTGTTATTCTCTGCTATTGCTTCATTGATAGTAAACTGTTCACAATTTCTTACTATGAACTAGCATCAGCCTCACAACATTTCTTCTTTTTGTTCGATGGCATCCACCATCAACCTCTCACTTCTTTGTGTCTCTCTGATTTTGTGTCGCCAACTTTCCTTCTTGGTTGCTCTTCCTTCGCAGGATTCTACCTCAGTTTCGTAACATTTTTTCCTTCAACCCAATCTCCCTTTATGATTCCTACACCGCTGGGGTGAGGGAACTTGATGCACTGGTGGAAAGTTGAAGCTACACCTAGAATCCCATGTAGCCAAGGCCGTCCAATCAATGCATTGTAGGGTGATTCTATGTCAACGACACAGAACAGGATTTCAGAAGATATCCCCTTCAATGGGATTGCATAGTAACTTCCCCTTTAGGCTTGTTGGCAGTACCATTAAAACCATATATCTTATATGTTGATGGTATAAGATCATCATCTCTCCCTCCCATGGTTTTATAAGTATGATAGAATAAGATATTCACAGAGCTTCCAGTATCGATCAGAATTCTATTAATTGCCCATGAATCTTCAGCTTCATCATCTTCATCTTCTTTAGGTTTTGGATTAATTTCTAATTTTACCACTAATGGATTGTCATGTACTTCTCCACCTTCAGGGACTTCTTCTCGGTAAAAGAAATAGTTGTTTCTGCCATTCCTCTAGCGGCGAGATTTTCGCAATATTCATAATTTCTCTTCCATCATTGTCTCTTGCGAACACTCTAACATTGTCATGAAAATCTTCAATTGTCTTGTATGAATGTACGATAGAGTGACAGAATAGATTCTTTGCTTTTGCACCAACTTCTACGAAGAATGTTTCCTTTTCTTTTACCGTGTTTACTCTGTGATGCTCTAGTGGTGGTGGCGGCAATGGTTGAGATTGTGGATGCCCTACCAGAAAGTGGTTTAGCTTTCCTTGATCTATCATTCTCAGAATAATTCTCTTTATATTTCTGCAATCATTTGTAGTATGTCCATGGAAATGATGATAAGAACAGAACTCATGACTTCTGTTGCTTGGAGGTGGTTCAGTTCCCATGTTCCATGGTGTGGTATATTCTCCATCAAAATTATAGCTTCCCATATTTTCTCCACGCTTGCATTTAGAGGTGGCATCTTGATCTCCTCCCACACTATCTTGTGGCTTCCCTGTCCTCTATGATAGTTTTCCTCTGACCTCCATAAGTTTCTGCGGCTGATCAAGTCTTTGAATCTTGTTATTTCCACCACGATTGTAGAAATTTCTTTCTCTTTCATACTCCTCTTGATCTCGGCTTCCCATAGCCACCAGTTTCTGTTGATTGTTGCCCGTCACCTTTTCTTGTTGTCCTTGCGAAGTGCTCGCCACTGTGTTTATTAGTTTGGGTAATAAGCTTGCATTCGCTGCTTGTGAACTGGTATTCGCAACTGGGTATGATTCCATCTCATTTTCCTTTCCTCTAGAGCAATATACTCTTCCTGAAGTTCTCGCAGTTCGGTCATTGTGATTGTGTTCTTGACTCTGAAAATTTGGACATACAATAGATTGGTTGCGAACATAGCATTGATAAATGACAAGATAAGATATCTCTCATCCACACGGCCAGCCATCTCACTACACATAGTCCTCCACCTTTTGGTTAGATGCTTCAAACTTTCGCCAATCCTTTTTTTAATCCAAACACATCTTCAATACCAGGTCGCGAAGAATTGTTACTTATATATGCCCCCAAGAATGTGGTCTGCAAATGATTGAAAGATGTTATTGTTTTGGTAGACCTTCGAACCATTTTAACGCCTCTCCTGTTAGACTGGATGCAAAATACTTGCACAATACGGCATCATGATTTTCCCACTGTAACATGCATCTCACATAGGCTTTGATGTGTTGAATTGCACAAGTTGTTCCATCAAAGATGTTGGTTAACGCAGGCAAATTGCATTTCGGGGGTATTCCTCCTAGTTGTACTTCTCTTGTAAATGGAGTTTTCGCAGCTTCTTCTATAGCTTCGTCTAATTGTCTTCTGCCTACTTCTATTATTTAGCATTCCTCTCATTTCTTCCAATTCTTTTAAGATTTGTTCATTTACGCCTAAATTTTGATCCATTGGTCTTTTTAATTTCGCCTCCCTTCTTCTGCGTTCATGTCTTTCTTCTCTCGCGAAATTTTGCATTTCTTCTTCATCATCCTCATCTCGTTCTCCTGCGATTCTCTTCCCATCTCTATCTTGAATTCGCATATGATGATGTCTCTCATTTTCCCTCCATGATTTTGTTCATTTCTTATCAATTCCATTCGTTGTCTTTCAGCCCTCCTCTGTACTCTATCATACTCTTCATTGAGATTACCGTTATTCCGGTTTTGTGTACGCCTTCTTTCTCGATTGTCTTGATTATTCTGGCGAATCGCCTCCTGCAGCTCTTGTTCTTCCATTTCCGCTCTCAATCTTTCACGTTCGCGAGTTAAACGTGCTTGTTCAGCATAGTGTCTTTCAATTTCTTCTTCAATCGTTTGTTGATTTCTTTGAGCTTCTCTCTCATGTAAAATTCTCCTTCCTTCCTCTCGATTCCCTTCGCCATCTTGATTATTTCGTCCCTGACGTTGTCCATTCTCTTGATTTATATCATTTTGCCTATCGTCAAAAGTTTCATTTTGTGGAACGTAACGATCATCATTCCTTTCTCTATCTTTGCGATGTTCTTCATTAGGATTTGGTATTTCTTCTCGAATATTATTTCCAGCATTAACCGTGGGTGAGTTTCGCCTCATCTCTCTTCTAGTCGATCTTGAATATGATCTTGTAGTACTTCTCGATCTTCTACTGTGTAGTCTCATATTTTCCATCCTCAATTCGTGATTTTACCTTGTTAGATTTGCACGTTCTTCTGCCTCAGCTCTATTTTGAGATTTGTAAGATTCTTTTCGTGTTGTCCTTTATTTTTTTCGTTTCTTTGTCATTTTGTGACAAAAAGGGGGAGAAATATATGGAGTAAACAAGTGATATTGGCATTGATTTTATATTGATTGGTATCGCTAAGGAAAATAACATTGGTGCTTAAATGTTCTATCTAAATGAAAGAGTGAAAGCAGAGACTAAGGGGGAGTAACATATCATATGAATTGGTATAACAAAGACGTGCGGATTGAATATCTACCTATCTTCCTTAGGGGGAGTAATAGCTTTGTTATTATAATGTCAACAACGGCATTTTAAAGGATTGAATGTAAGCAGTTTACCGTGCTGTTGAATCAGGAATCAAGCGTATGTATAATGAATTCTTGTAATTTGTTTATCCATATGATGTAAGAGTTTTGTCACTAAAATTGACAAAAGGGGGAGATTGTTAGAGCATAGCTCGGTTGAACCCACCAAGCGTTGAAATGTCAAGTTTGGTTGTCATATTTTAGTGAATCAAAACTCATGTTAAGAGTCACTTGATTATGTACTAGAGTCAACTTCGTATATGTTAGATTGAAAGTATTAGGATAATGAGACTTTACAAGTATTGCGAAGACTTGAAGATGTGAAGAAGCAAGGAGCTACAATGACAACAATCATCCTTCCACTTGAGGTTAGTGATATTTGACTTGAACTGTTTCATTCCCTAACACATCTTTCAAGTCGTGCATATTGAAAAAAAATTACGAAGCATATTTGAACTCTAGATAGACATAGTAATAAGGAATACAATATGAGGCTTATTGCTTAACCATTAAACTTTGTAGATAAGACATCGTCGTAAATCATTTGAATGTTATTGTGATTATGTATGGGTATGAGGTGAGGATTTCATCCTAGGGATACATGTTTTACATGTGTTCTAAGGAAGTAAGTTCATAAACTTGTTTGTGAATCGAAAATAAAATCGCCAGGCGTTATTGGTTTTGTTATTCATCGCATATCTTATGAACAACCAATATGTGTGATTGAGTATAACCATTCACGACTTGTTTGTGTTCTTGGTACAACTATTCACAAAGGCCTGACGGATGTATTGGTATAACTTTTATTAGTAAAACCGATCTTAAGTAATCACCTGAGATGGTATGATCGGGTTTGTGATTTTATGTCTGACCAAATATGGGAAAGGGGAATCGATCCTAGTAAGAGGTGTAGTACATCACAAAGGGGAACCGATCCTTGTATGAGGTGCATCAAGGTTTATAGCATAAAGGGGAACCGATCCTATGGACATGTGAAACACATATAAGTTAGATACCATATATATGTGGGGAAACGATCCTAGTACCTAGTCAACCAAATTTTGGAAAGCTAGTGTGACTATGCACAATACTCACATGGAAGGTAGAACCGAAACTTGTTTTGGTAGAACCGTTAAACCCATGACGTGATTGAATGTTATTTGATCAATCGCATAGTCCTTGAAAGTCAGATGAACCAATTTTAAACTTGTTTGGAAGTGTGGCAAATCGGTTTCAAGGTTGTAAGTGTGAAAGAGAACTTGCAAAGTTAAGATGTCGACATACTTTGAACACAATGTTTATTTCTTTAATTGTTCAAAGTTATTCCTTAATAGCTAAGGGAAAAGAATCCCAGGATCGAAACATAAATAAGTTAAGAATCTTTTAATTAGGTATTTAACTTCATTTTTAGTAAAATAAGAATTAGTAATGTGCATTTACTAATTAGAGATTTTCTAAGAGATTTCGATCATTATTTTTGGACAGAGCATTTCCAGGAATTATGGAAACCGAATTTGTGCTTTAATAAATATCTTGAGAATATTTTCGGTTTTGGAAATTCCTTGGTATCCAAACTTCCTTGTCTATAAATACTTGAAGTTTGCCTTTCTTGCAAACTAATCCTTCGTAACAACAAACTTCCTCTTTGTTGTGTTGTTACTGGTGTAACCGCCTATTCGGAGAGGAGAGTAACCTAATCAGGCGAAATCTCTTACGGCCGCTCAGTTTAAAGTCTTCTTTGGGATTGAGAAGCTCTACGAGTACCGTTGGTGGGAAACTAGATAATTGCGATTTATCTTGTGTTTTCATTGATTTGATTGACTAACGGTGGTTGAACTTTGATTGCACCTAGTTTGTTTATGCTTGAGAATATTCTCTTCTGATATAAGATTCACTCAAACTAGTTCAGAGTTTCGACGGGGATCTTTAAGACTGTTTTTAGTTCTAAAGACGATCTTGTGATAATCCATTGTTAACAGACTCCGTTCTATGCGTAATTGATCACAAGAGATTCAAGTGATTGTGTGCAGGTTTTTATTGAAGATCTAAGAAGATTTGAAGACGAAGAAGATATTGAAGATTTCTGATTTGTGGGTTCATAATCTTTGGTGTGCACAATACTTATTTCGGTAAAAGAGGATACAATTAATAATCGGTTCATCCTTGTGATAGATTGGATTGATTAATTGAGTAGATCGGCATCAACACAATTATTTGGATTAATAGTGTTGTTGGCTTAATCTTAAACGATTAATTCGGTAATTGAACATAAGATACATCTAAGGACCTGACGAAGGAGTTTATGTTAAGATAAATAGAAGAGCCTTTGTCCAACTCATATCACTTGGTTGAATAGAGTTGATACCAAACAGATTGTTGTTCCTTTACTGTTTGGAATATGAACCAAAGGAATTGTTCCAAGTACGTGACTTATTCATAGGTCAGGCATGGGAATACAGACAGAACTAGGTGAACTATAGGTTTAGTTGTTTGGTCTCAACTATAAGAAGTTAGGTGTAATTTTGTGTAGCACCTTAATCCTGAGAGTATTCAATTCTGGACAAGTTCCCGAGATTTTTCTGCATTTGCGGTTTCCTCGTTAACAAAATCTTGCTATGTCATTTAATTTATATTTCCGCATTATAATTGTTTTATTATAATTAAAGTAAATCACACAAACGTTAATTCCTATTTACTTGATAAGTGAATCATATTGTGTTTGGTTAAGTCCGAACATTTTTATCAAGTAACATACTTTGTTGTTGTTGTAGTTGCAGGAAATCCTACACTACACCCCTCACAATATTTCATTAACATTCAACTCATTTTTGGATTAACAATCTTAATTTTATTGTTGAATCTTTGAACAATCTTACAAGAAAAGATAAAGGAATCAAGAATAACCACTGCTCTAGATTTGCTGTCTCCTATTTACTTGCTTCTCACTCAAAAAAGATCTCTCTCTTTTCCTTTACAACTGAATGGCTATTTATAGGGAATTACATAGTGGATGACAGCTAGTTTGTCCTTTATTTTCGGATATGGTTTGCGACATTCTCGCAACCTTACAAATATTAATCTCGCACACTTCCTTATTTTCGCAAGTCCATCATATTTTTCTCATGATTTAGCTGATGTCGTTTATTATGTCGTTTCTGAAATTACTTTGCGACATTGTTGTGTTATGTTGTTAATAATAATTTCGCTGAAGTTTTGCAGCTGCGAGATTCTGATCCTACAGTTGTATTGTCTCGATCTCGTATCCATGGACGATCGCACGAATTGTGAACCGATTAGTTGTATTGTCTAGACTCAGTCCATAGACAATCACTTTCGGAAAAGGACTTATAGGTAGGAAAAATTTTAGCTTGTGGTATATTTGGGTACCCTCGCCTTTTCAGTATCAATTAAGATGGAGATTGCTTGATTGTTGATAGTACTAGGAATTCTTATTGTTTCTCCAGTAGCATGGCCAGTGAGGGCAAGGTGGAGGGGTTGAACATACTAACTGAGTGCTTAATATCATCCCTCAACCCTCCAATGAAGCTCATAACAAAGTAATGCTCATTCAGCATGGGATATTGTCGATACAATAAAGCCTTAAGGTTCTCAAATTGTTCAAAATAATCTTCCACTGTAGTGGTTTGAGATAACTTATTGAAAATTCCTAAGATATTTTCATTAGTAGGATTTTCAAATCGAAAAGAGGCAAGTTCAGCTAACTCATACCAAGAAGTAATGGATCTACTAGTTTGTAAGTTTTTCAACCACTTATCTGATTTTCCTTCTAGATGCATAGACGGCATGGTGACTTTCTGATTTTCATCTCTGATGTTGTTGAGAAGGAAATAACGATCGCATTTTTGAATCCATCCTTTAGGATTTTCTCCATCAAATCTGGGAAAATCTATCTTTGGAATTCGAGGGTTATAGTTTGACTCCCGATTTCCCTGTGGTAGATTGAACATCGCTCCTCCATGATTCAGATTATATGTGTAAGATCCTTCCCCAGCTGAATCACGATGATCTTCAGTCCTTTTACTCGAATGAGTTTCCATAAGCTTGAGGAATTCTTCTTTAGTCAATAATGAAGATTTGAACTCCATATCCTGTGTTGTAAGTTTCTCTAACCTATCATTGATTCTGGCTATCTGTTCCGTGAACGAAGTCTCCATTCTATGTAATTCTTCATTCACTTCTTTGATTGTAGGATTCTTATCCCCACCCATGATAGCAAGGTACGACTCCTGATACCAATTGTTGTGTTTCCACAACAAATTAACACCCAAATTAAGATAAGAGAAATCTGATTCAAGGAATCAGCCTTAAGAGAGAGAGATTTGGAAGATTAATCTACGCTAAACAATATTCATTGATTTCTTATTCAGCCGCAAACACAGTTCTTACACATTTAAAACCCTCATCAATTCAGCAAAAACGAACTGATGGAGGACATCTGTCGCTATCCTACCGGTTACAGCCGACCTCTCACACACAAGTCTAAATACACCCAGTTCTAGAGTTAAGCACCCCCACAGATTGATACGCCCAAGATAGATACACCCCATAGAATATCCTAGCAAAGGGTAGATATATGACATAATACAATATTTTGAAGTAGTAAGTATCTTACTGATTTAAAAGGACACAAGGCGAAAGTAAACATTATCTCTGGTTCAACAAATTTAGTAGATTGTTCTGGAAGAGCCGATATTATCTTGCCAGGAGACAAAGAACTGAAAATTAATGTTTCCTTTTATATTCCCCTGATCTTTGGGATATTTGTTAAGTTTGAAAGATATTTTCCGAAATGTATATCATTTAAAAAAAATAGATGAAGATAAATAGTACTTATGTATGACTTCATGATATGTGTCAGAAGCGTTTTGTAGAGAAGCTTGCAGCTACCTCTTCTGGTTGTATCTTACAATAATCAAAGCTATTGAATCTTATAGTGTCATAAACCATAAGTTTGATGATCCTGAAATATTCAAGTTTTGGCTTGACCAACCAGGACACCCAGAATCTACCATGACGGGTAGAATAGTACAAAACTCTCAAGGACATCCTTTACGGTGCTTGTAACATTTTGTTCCATCCCATTTCTTATAAGTTAATAAGAAATCTCTCTTCACTTACTTAACCTCTTAACTATTTATTACTTGATGTTATTATCTACTATTAGTGCTTAAGCAATATAATTAGTAGCTTAATTATTTTAATCTCTTAGTTGTTTTTCTTAACAACCATTTGCTAATTGATAAAGCAAAAATTATATATATGATTTTTTGTATTTATGGCTATTACACGGTCTGTATTAAGACGCTACTTGACGCATTATTTCTTATCTGCCCTTATGGAAAAATAATGCGATATAATTAAAAAAAGTGAGACAGATCAGAAAACAAAATAGATCCAAATAAAACTTTGGAATTGCTCGTTGAGTAGATAGATTGAGATAGTAAATTCAAAAAAAAATTTGTGATAAAGAAAAAAGAAAAGTCTTTGATCATCCTTGGTTTTTCTAAAGAATTTATGAGCACGAATGAAATGTAGAAGTTTAACATCCTCTCACCGAAAAAGAGTAATTGTGTAAGAGATTCAACTCTACTATCTTATCCTGGGGACAACGTAACATCGATGAACTGCTTGCACAATCTTGGGCAGAGCCGTGAAACGTCTTAAAGAGAGCGACCTATTCTGCTACTCAACCACAATTTTTGTGTGTGTTTGGTTTCATTTGTTTTGCAGGCATACTTCAACAATTTTCCCCAACAACTTACATAATTAAGAATTTACAATAACAATCCTCGTATAGGTTTTTTAGAAAAAACTTATGTCACGAGAAGGAAAATTAGCAAATATAGGGTTCACCATATTTTATTGTTTTTGTTTTAACATGCTTATCTTTGATCCCTCTAGCCACAAAGATGTCCTGTTGTTTGATCATGTACTACCAAACCTTGATATTAATTCTCAAAATCTTACTGAACAAGTTCTTAAACTGGTTGATCTATTACCTAAGTTTACTCCATCTCAACTTCTTAATCCTTACATGAAAGGATAACATCCCTCCGTAAAAATCTCTGAGTACGAATACTTACATCCCTCCGTAAAAATCTCTGAGTACGAATACTTAAAAGATATTGAACAATGAAAAAAATAATAAGATATGACGTTTATCTCTTCTTGAACCTCTAAAATCTGAAGATATTAGAAGTAAACCGGCAATTATTTTGCATAATAAAATCATGTAAAACACCTCTAACTAAAGTATTTTATTATTTTCGGTTTAATCCCGGTGATGATTTAAATGAAATTTGAACAACTGGTTATGTGTTTCTTAAAACAAATATTCTTCTTTTTTAAAAATGGTCCTAAGATTTTAATCCACACTCGAAGGGTCATGCCTTATTACAAACTCTAGCACTTGGATTTTATTCAGCTGCTCGTGTGTCATAAATTGTCATGTGATGCATGTCGTGGGAAAAATAAATTACTTTATTTTTCACTTAATTAACTAGTAACACCGTAGTAATAAGTTCATTCTATGAAGAGAAATGAGTTTTCAGTTGTTGAAGAACCAGGGGTTGTTGTAGATTTTAAATAAAAGTAAATAACAAAGCAATTTTAAATGAAGTTGTAAGCAATGGAGAGAAATATAATCGAGGAATTCTTCTTTATTACCAAACAACCGTCGATGATCGAGGAATTATTCTTTATTACTAAACAACCATTGAATTAGTATATTCAACTAGTCTTTTTAATCACAGATTAATGCCAACTGTAGTGTACCAGGTAGCGCAGTGCTATCCCAAAAATTTCTTAGGTCACTGGATACCGAAGCGGTCGAATACTTGATTATATCCGTATAAGCACCAGGAAGTAGTACACTCTAAATGTATTTTTTTCGAATGTCTTATATTTTGTGAATTTTAGGTCGATCCTAGTTTTTAAATTCTTAGCGCAAATTTCACTATTCTAATGTTGTTTTAACATGTGTTTTCTCCATACAAACCCTCTGCAAGGTCTCATGTTCCCTAATTGAGTTACGAGTTATTCAATAATTACGGTATCCTAACTTCTAATAACAGTAGCTTAATTAACAAACTGATTTAGTTGGCCACCTAAAAAATTTATTGATCAACCATAAACATTATTTACAGTAAAAACTAATGACAATCATATGAAAAACTCAAAATAAAATCATATAATAATTAATCAAGTCATGTTTAGAACTTATGATTCATCACCAATCTCTTACGTGTTTAGATACTCATTGATAGAAACAATTTTTTATACATATGGAGAAAACAAAGTGTTGTGAATCTGTATAGATTGTTGGAAAACAAAAAATATTAGTGATCAAAAATTTAAATATGGAGATAAGTACGACTTAATCGTGATATAGAAACAACTGTCTTGGTCATCAAATCATTGTTATTTCAAATCTTAGCTTAATTTATCAGATTCGGATGCTGAAGAGGACCACCAAATGATAGATCGCCGATCTATATGACAAGCTATAAGATGTCTATCAAGATAAACAAGCTATGTCGTATACCAATCAATCTAGTGTGCATGAAGTAAATCACAAAGATCAGAAAACAATAAGAAATCTTCTTGTCTTCAAATCTTCGATCTTCAAAGTACCTGCACAATAACTTGATTCCCTTATGATCAATCACGCACAAAACAAAGTCTGTTAACAATAGATGATCACAAGCCCATCCTCAGATCTAAAAACATATTTGAACTTTGTTGATTCTTGATCTAGTTCGAGTGACCTTATATCAGGATCGGAATGAAGGATCATGAAATAAACAAACTAGTGAATATCAAGGTTGAACTACAGTAAGTCAATCAAATCAATAATCGAATATTAAAATAATAATACAACTCTAGTTTCCTACCAGCGGTACTTCTAGACGCTTCTTGATTCCACAAAATTCTTTAAAGAGCGGACGTAAGAGATTTTGCCTAATTAGGTTACTTTCATCTCCAATATAGTATTCCAAATAACACTAACAGTCGACTATCACACTGACTATAAAATGAAGTGCGTGTGTCAGGATAAGTTTGTAAGAAGACCAAACTTCAGACCAAGGTAGATTGGACACCAAGGAATTTTCATATCTAAAAATATCAAAAGATATGCAATAGGTACGAAATTTCGGTTTTGTCTAATTCCAACTAATATCCGTCTAAATTACCGAAATCTCTCATGGATGACAACTATAGTTGCAGGAAATCCTACACTACACCCCTCATATAATTTCATTATTAATCAACTCATTTTTAGGTTTATACTCTTAATTTTATTGATCAATCTTTGAATGTTCTTACAAGAAAAGATAAAGAAATCAAGAATGACCTCTGCTCTAGACTTTCTCTCTCCTATTTACATGTTTCTTACTCAAAATAGATATCTCTCCTTTCTTTACAACTTGAACGACTATTTATAGGGAAATGCATAGTGGATGACAGCTAACCTGTCCTTTATTTTCGGGTATGATCTGCGACATTCTCGCAACCTTACAAATATTAATTTCGCAAGCTCTCTAATTTTCGCAGGACTATCACATCTTTCTCGTGATCTTAGCTGACGTCATTTATTATATTCTTCCTGAAATTGTTCTGCGACGCTGTTGTATTGTGTTGTTGATAATTTCGCTGAAATATTGTCGTTGCGAGATTCTGATCCTACATCTTGCCTCTTCTCATATCTTTTCTGCGAAGTAGAGAATGATGTGATAAATGCCGCAGTTGTTCTCCTCTTCATATTCTGCATTTATCACACTATTCTTTCTTCCATATATTTCTTGACACGTCTTTTGTAACCGTTGTTTTTTAACCGCTTATATCTTTCCGTATTAATCGTGTTTATTTTCTCGAGGAGAAATTCCGTCTATATATATTCTTTCTCACTCTCTTTTTCTTTCTTTTTATTTTCTCTGCAACTTCATCGTTCTTCTGCAAATTCCATTATTGCAACTTTTCTTCTTTCTTCTTCAATCTTTTTAAGTTCTTCTTCATCTTCATACTATTTCTTCTGCAGATCTTCATCGTTATTAATTTACTTCGAAACAATCTCCCTGCTATTGTTTTCCATGGATTCATCAAGGTCAGTTTTCTTTTTTCTTCTTTATGGGTTTTATTGAAATTGATCTTGTTTATTGCCTTATTTGATGTTGTTTATGTGATTCACATACTCTTGTTATTTCAGCAAAAGCGCCTCCAACACTAGATTTACAATTCAGAACCCTAACATTCCCAAATCGCAGCGTAAGGTTGTTGCGCATAAAAGAAAGTCTGAGAATGAGAAGGTAGTAAGAAACACTATCCTTTTCTAATAACAATATTGTTGCCTCTGTTTCTTATCTGGATTATAATTCGCAGGGTGATAAAGATGTCAATAAACCTTTCAAGAAATCTCGCCACCTTAAAACTGTTCCAACTTATGTTCCATTCCACTTACTCATCTCTTCTAAATCTCCTACAACATCTTCGCAAGATAAACCTTTATCTCCAATTCGCGAAAAAGCTTCCTAAGACTTCATTTCTTCAGCTGACCTTTCAATGATTGAAACCCCCCTTGTTGATCCTTCTGTGAATGAAACCTCTTCTCTTCCCATTGAGAATGTTTCTCAACCTTCTATTACTACCAGTTCTCTACCTAAGTCTATTCCTCTTTCGAAAGAAACCGTGGAAGGGATAGATATTGCCTTCAAAGTTTTATCTGAAGTACTGGATGATGTCAAGAAGTCTTCTGTTGATCCTATCAAGTATAATGTTTGCGAAATTCTGAGCAATCATTTAGGTTCTGAAAGAGCTGCTTCGCAGACAGCTTTGGAAAAAGAATGTAATGCTCTTCGTCTCGAAAATAAAAAGCTTCAGAATGTCTTGCTGGATCGTGACAATCTTCGCAAGAAGAATGATGAATTGAGAGGTATGATTTTCTTATTTGTGTCTTTAATTTGCCTTTTTAATGGTTTTATCCTTCCCATATTTAATTATCCTTGAAATCCCTCTTTCGCATGTTAAGCTTTAAACCAGAAACGAATAATGGAGAGATATCAATTTGAATCTGCCGTTGAAGAAGCCCGTGTTGATAAAGAAATCTTGATGGATCAATATAACCAATTAGATAACCTCTATTCATATTCTCTTGATCATATAAATAATCTTAACCAAAAAATACCCAATTAGTTCAAAGACAAGATTTATTAAGTAATGAAGTATCTCGTCTTTCTTATTCTTTAACTAAAGCTAATTTAGGGATGGAAACTTTATCAGATGAGAATAAAACCTTATCTCAAGAGAAGCGAACTTATTTAAACAAGATGGCGATATCTTCGCAACAACTTAGTATTCTTCAAAAAGTATGTGATGACCAAGAGCAATCTCTTCGCTCTTTGAGAAATGAACTTAAAGAAGTAACAGAGTCATCTATCGCTGAAAGAGATACACTCATTCAAGGTAGAATAGCTTTAAGTGTAAAGGCGAATCAGCTTAAAGAACAATATTCCAAATTAGAAGAATCTTATTCTTCTCTTGCGAAGAAAAATGCCTTTCTTATTTCTAAAGAGAAAAATCTTCAGTCTCGACTTAAAGGTTTAGTTGGAGATAAATTTGATGACGCAATGGACCGTTGGGAGAATAGTTGTTTCCTTGATTCAACACCTTATTTCGCAAAAGGAAGGTAGTCATAATAGTTTGACTGCCTTAATTATCTTTTCTTTGTCATATCTTTCTGAATTCTTCATCTTAATGAAATTTTGTATTCTATCTTTCGCAGAGTCTGAGAAGAATCTTCATTCTTCCATTTCTGTTTTGGAGGCTAAATATGCCAAAATTCGCAAAGAAAATGCATTGCTCGTCTCTCTCTTACTGGTTCTCGCGACCGAGCAGAAAGAAGACTTGATTATCTTGCTTATTTTAAGGATATTCAAGATAGGAATCATCAGAGAGCACTTCTTCGTCAAGTTCATCTCGTGAAGTCCTTGTACATTTTATTGAATCTCTTCCTACAAATGATTTTTGATAGATTTTCCTCGTCCTGCTGATAGTGATTATGATTACGAAAGCGGTGCAGAGGATAATTTCTTGGAAGATGAAGAAGAATTCCTTCTAAAGAAGCATCTGCTGGTGTTAATCAAATGAGAAAGAAATTTCTCCTGAAGAAGTAATTGCTGGCGATAATCAAGATGCTAGTCAAGGCGAAGATCAAACCGAAATGAAGGAGAGGCTTGCGAGAATATTGGCGAAGAATTTCTGTTATCTCCTGCTACTGAATTAATACTGAAGCTTGAGCTTCTTATCTAGCTTTTCTTCTTGAACTGTCTTATTTTTATCACTTTTGCGAGTTACATTTTTCAACCAACTTTGGAATCAACTTTTCCTTTTAATATTTTGTTGATGAGAAAGATAATGCTTCTTGTGTATTGATTCCCATACTTGCCTCTCATTATCTTTCTTGCAAAAAATAATCTGTTACGAATACTTATAAATATTTTGTTTTATCATGTGGTCTTATTTTCCTTCCTAATTAAAGGTCTTATTATGCCACCTCTTGTCATTGCGACAAAATCGCAGGACGTCCTTGCACTTTCATGCAAAAACCCATTGATCTTGCCTTAACTTTTTTTTGTATTATGGCCTCTTCAGGAATGTTGCGACAATATGACAGGCCTAAATATTCTTGCGAAAATAAAGCCCCATGACATTGTCTTGCGACGAAATCGCAGGACGTCTTCGCACTTTCATGCGAAAACCCATTGATCTCGTCTTATCTTTTCTTTTGTATTATTGCCTCTTCAGGATTGTTGCACAAATATGACAAGCCTTAATATCCTTGCGAATAAAAGCCTCATGACATTTGCGTCTTAAGACACTTATCAGCTCCCTAATGGAGGGTGCCGCCCTTATCTCCCCCTGGTTGCCCCTTCAAGGAGGCGTACTTCTACCATACAAGGTTAGCTCCTCCCATCCAGTCTTAACAACAACCAGTTGTTTTCGCAGCCTCTTATCCCTTTTACCTATAGGGTTATGGTTACGAGACTGCACCCTAAGTGGGGTTTTCTTCGGCCGAGTGCAGTATAAGCCAAGACTTGTCAAGAATGGCAAGGTACGCTTCAAACGTCCCTGGCACTCTTGACTCAACCGTGTACCTCGGCGCCTTGATCAGATCTGCACTCCTTGGGAGAGTCCTTATTACCTTAGTCGCCCAACCCAAGTCATATGCTTAAGCTGAGAATCCAAGGTGCCTCTCCCGGATGGGCTTTATTGACCCCAAATCTCCATGACTCAGGTTCCGGTGGCGGTGTAGCCTTTCCCTGAGCCATGCAACAGGTACCCCCTAATATGACGTACTTTAGGTCTTACATTTGCCTCTTGCGAAATTTTATTCGCGAACTAGGGTGTACGCCATAAAGGTTCGCCCCTTTCTTTTATGTCATTGTTCTGTGATTATCTCTGCGAAAATTTCGCACATCATGATCTTGTTTTGATATGAGTAATCTTGCAATTATTCTTTCAGAATCCATAACTTCTCAAAGCTTCTTACGGATAATATCTTTTTAAGTACAACCTGTTCCATGGTCTGTCTAATCTATGACCAACATCTCTCCTTCTGGATCCATTAATCTATAAGCTCCTGTTCCAACTATCTCCTTAATGATGTAAGGTCCATCCCATTTTTTCGCTAATTTTCCACCATTTTCTCGCTGATATATTGGTGTTCTCGCAGAACTAAATCTCCTGGTTGAAATTCGCGTATTTTGACACGTTTATTATATTCTCGGGCTAATCTTCGCTGATAATTCTCCATATGTTGTAAAGCTTTTTCTCTTCTTTCTTCTAATTCATCAAGTTTATTTAAAATCAAGCCCGCACTAAGATTTTTCTCCCAAGCTTCTCTTTTTGTGTCGGAATAACAACTTCTGTTGGTAACACCGCTTCAACTCCGTATGTTAAACAAAAAGGTGACATTCCAGTAGCTTCTCTTCTAGTTGTATTATAAGCCCATACTGCATTATGTACTTGTTCGCACCATGCTCTGTGATGTCCTTCCAATTTCTTCTTTAATATATCTGCAATTGTTTTGTTTGTTGCTTCTACTGCCCATTAGCTTGTGGATACAAAGGAGTAGACTTTCCACATTTTATCTTGAATGCATTAAGTAGCATTTCTATATTCTGTCCTTCAAATTGTTTCCCATTATCAGATACCAACTGTGCAGGAATTCCGAATCTGCAAATGATATTTTCGAATATGAATGTAAAGATATCTTTGTCGCGAATATGCTGTACTGCCTTCACTTCTGTCCATTTTGTGAAATAATCTGTTGCGACTATTAAGTATCTTCTTTGTCCAGTCCTGGTAAAAATGGCCCCACAATATCTAAGCCCCACTTTCCAAAAGGCCACACACTGGTTGAAGATGACAATGGTGCTCCAGGTGCATGTATTTTCTTTCCATGCCGCTGACAATCTTCGCAACGTCTTGATATTGTTTTGCATCTTCATGCATGTATGGCCAGTAATAACCTTGCATTTTTTCTATGTGCCAAAGATCTTCCTCCACTATGATTGCCAGCATCCCCACTATGTAACATTTTTAGCACCTTTTCTCCTTCCTCTCGTGTCAAACATCTGAGTGATGGTCCATTAAAGGATTTTCGGTATAGCAACCCATCTCTTAATTCATAATTCGTTGCACGGCTTTTTAACTTGTGTGTTTCCAATCTATTTCTTGGTGTTTCTCCTTTCGCCAAATATGCATGAAGTTCCATTCTCCAGTCTGCGATATTGTTCATTTGTTCTTCTTCTTCATTGTCTATTATCATCACATCCACGTCTTCTTCTTCTTTATTGATTGATGGTGACAGAAGTGTTTGTATTTTTATGCATCTCGCAGTTGGATCTGTCATCATGCTTGAGATGAAAGCAAAAGCGTCTGCGAGTCTGTTATCCTTTCTTGAAATGTGCCTCCATTTTATTTTTGGGATTTTCGCTGACAATTCTTCAACCAGCTTCTTGTATTTCTTCAAGGATGGTTCATTTGTAGTATACTCTCCCTTTATTTGGCGAATAACTAGCTGCGAATCACTAGTGATCCTGGCATTTTCTAGTTTCATTTCTATTGCGAATTTTAAGGCATGTATCACAGCTTCATATTCTGTTTCATTATTAGTGGATGCAAATTCCAATCTGAATGAAAAAGCCATCTTTATTCCTTCTGGCGAAATTAAAACAATTCCAACTCCATTTCCTTCTCCATTTGATGATCCATCTACCAATATCTCCCATCTATTTGGTTCTGTTAATAAATCTTTTGGATCTCCATGTTCTTCTTCTATCCATCATTTCTTCTACTCACTTTCTTCTACTACTTCTTCTACTGCTTCATCTTCTTCTAAAGGAAATTCTGCCAAGAAATCTGCAACAACTTGTGATTTTGGTGAAGACAAAATTTCATATTTAATATCAAGTGGCCTACTTGTGCATTCCATCTCTCCACTCTTCCTGATCTTTTAGAATTCTTCATCACTGATTCAATTGGTACTTTTGTTAATACCTTTATCTTGTGCTTGAAAGTATATGCGGAGCTTAAATGATGCATAAACTAATGCTAAGATTAACTTCTCAATCTTTGAGTAATTCTTCTCGGCAGTATTAAAAGTTTTGCTAATGTAATAAATGGGTTTCTCCACTCCTGCGTCTACTCGCAATAACACAACACTTAATGCATGCGACGTCGTCGCAAGATAGATCAATTTCTTCTCTCTGATTCTGCTTTTTAAAATAGTTGTATTCATAAGATGTTCTTTGATCCTTGAAAATTTTTCACATTCATCAGTCCATTTAAATTTCGCACCCTTCTTGAGTATATCGAAAAAATATTTGCATTTGTCTGATGATCGCGAAATGAATCTCCCCAGCGAAGCTAGAAGCCCATTCAACTTCTGTACATCTTTTATTGTTGCTGGTGTTGGCATGTCACGAACTGCTTGCACTTTTTCTGGATCAACCTGTATTCCTTCCTTTGATACAATGTAGCCTAAAAATTTTCCCGATGCAACTCCAATAGTACACTTCTCAGGATTCAATTTAATGTTATACTGCCGCATTTGTTCAAAAATCTCCCTCAGGTCTTGTACATGGTCTTTAGCTTCTTTACTCTTTACTAACATGTCATCCACGTATACTTCTAATGTTTTGTGTATCCATTTTGCGAACACCTTCTCTACCATTCTTTGGTATGTCGCTCCCGCATTTCGCAAACCAAATGGCATTTTCGTGTAACAATATAAACCTCTAGGGCAAAGAAAGCAGTATTTCTTGATCTTCTTCAGCGAGAGGAGGATTTGGTTATACCCTTTGTACCCATCTAAAGACGATACTCTATCATTTCCCGCTGCGGATTCCACCATTTGAGGAATATCTGGTAACGGAAAACTATCTTTGGGGCAAGCTTTGTTTAAATCTGTGAAATCTATGCAAATCCTGATTCCTTTGTTTTTTTTGGGACAATGACCATATTCGCTATCCATTCTGGGTATTTAGCTTCTCTTATTCCCGCATCAAGCATTTTCGTAGTTCTTCTTCTATTTGGGAATGGTAAGTTGTTGCAATTTTTCTTATTCTCTGTTTAAATGGTCTCACATTTTTGTTAATCTCCAACTTGTGGCATGCAATTGATGGATCTATTCCCGGTATCTCATCCATGCTTCCTGCGAAAACATCTTTATATTCTCGCAACAAGTTAACAGTTCTTTCTTCTTCTTCCACATCCATTTTGGTTCCAATTCTCAATATTAGAGGTTCTTCTATAGTCCCAACGTTTATTTCTTTTGTTGGTTCTGCGGCAGTGTAACTGGGTTTAGGTTCTCCCATTGGTGTTGGTTCTTTTATTGTTTTCATAGGTCCTTCTCCTTCTTCCGAAATTTCGCTGGGTATTCCTTTGCCTTCTTTTGCCCTTATCATTATACTCTAAATTCTTCTTCTTTTTTCTTCCTTTGCCAACTTTCTGCGAAATTGTTTCTTTTTTGCTTGTCCTTCATAATGCTTTACTTCAATTTGATGACATAATTTCACATTGTCAACATCTCCTCTGATTTCACCTATTCCATTTGGTGTGGGGAATTTAATACATTGATGCAACGTTGATACTACATCTTTTATCGCATGTATCCATGGTCTTCCTAATAACATATTATATGGCGATTCCATATCCACCACGCACAGCGTTACATGTGTTTCGATTTCTCCAAGTGGAATTCGTACCACTATCTCTCCTTTAGGTTTTGTTGTGGATTTTCTAAAGCCGTGAAAAAAATATGTTGAACTGGACATTTCTTCATCTTTAAATCCCATTCCCCGGAATGCATGATAAGATATTATATCCACTGAACTTCCTGTATCGATTAGAGTTCTGTTCAATATCCATTCTCCTGTGGATTTTGTCGTTGTCTCATTCTCTTTTCGCGTAATAGGCACTGTGATAACCAATGGAGATGTGTGGTTCAAATTTTTTTTTGGTATTTCTGCCGCCATGAATGTAATTTTTTGCTTTTCCCAATCTTTCAAGGGTGATGTCTTTTCTACCGCCATAACCTTACTTCCTTCAAAATTTCGTTTATGTATTCTTCCTTTGATGTTTTCATGGAATTCATTAACCGTCATTTTTGTTATCATATTACACTCCAATCTTTTGTCATCTTCATTAATTCTATTCATCTTTCTTTTAACTGGTTCACTGATTTATTTAATCACTTTCTTGATTTGAATATTCTCAACAACAATCTTCAACTTTCGATCTTCAAGGTCCCTGTTTCTAGCGCCATTATATAGTTGCAGGAAATCCTACACTACACCCCTCATATAAGTTCATTATTAATCAACTCATTTTTAGGTTTACACTCTTAATTTTATTGATCAATCTTTGAATGTTCTTACAAGAAAAGATAAATAAACCAAGAATGACCTCTGCTCTAGAATTTCTCTCTCCTATTTACCTGTTTCTTACTCAAAATAGATCTCTCTCCTTTCTTTACAACTTGAACTATTTATAGGGAAATACATAGTGGATGACAGCTAATCTGTCCTTTATTTTCGGGTATGATCTGCGACATTCTCGCAACCTTACAAATATTAATTTCGCAAGCTCTCTAATTTTCGCAGGACTATCACATCTTTCTCGTGATCTTAGCTGACGTCATTTATTATATTCTTCCTGAAATTGTTCTGCGACGCTGTTGTATTGTCTTGTTGATAATTTCGCTGAAATATTGTCGTTGCGAGATTCTGATCCTACAACAACTCAATACTAGCTAGCATACAAGTATACTTCACTAATATATTCTCCAGAGATATGTTTTACTTACTAGAAAATTAAATACATATAAATTCGAAAATCTTAAGTAAAGGTTCTCAAATATTTCGCTTTGGGATCTTACCTTGAGTATCAAGGAATATCTTTGAACAATAAATAAATTAGATTTTAGAACATGTTTCAAATACTCATAATGTCGACATAGTGAACTTCCCTAAATAACAACTCGTATTCTAAAATCCATGTAAACTCCAAAGTGTATACAGAAACCGAAAATACAATTTTTATACGGGATCAGTCCTGCAAGTTATCCCCAAGGTAGGGATCGGTCCTGCTACAGATCCCCAAGTAAGGATCGGTCCTGCTAGAGATTATCAATAGAAATCGGACCGCCAAATCATTTACAGAGGATTTCTCTCGACTACGCATAAAAATCATCTTCAAAGCAGTTCAACACATTACATCGTCAATTGATCAATCTCCATTGATCTCCACACATTCTTAGGTTTCCTCCCTACAGACCGACCCTTCTCCTTCCTTGTGACCGAAATGAATCTGGAATGGCCATCGTCTTGGTTTAGGGAAGAGTCCTACAAATTAGTCTCTCGAACTCAAAGTACTCCCGTGTAGTACACTTTTTTAAAGGTTCAGATGATTTGCTTCATCAAGCACTTTCCTACTCCACCACTTTTTACCAGAAAACTAGTGAGTCGTTTTTACCCGACAACATAAGGTTAACAAGTTTCTCTGGAATATGTATTTTAATGTTTGTTGCTCATCTTGCTGGATAAGATATCGAGATTCGTAGTTTTCACACTCTTTTAGTTCTCCCAGGCAGTGTTTTCTTTTGTGCGAAGAGTTTTAGAATGACAGAGGTAGAAGTCAATAGAAGTATTTTGTTGATTGTTTGTTGGCTTGTTTTAGATTTTTCTTTATGGTGAATGTGATCTGTTTTGATTTCAGACTTATGGTCTCTATGTTGTATGAAGAGAGTCTTACTATGGGTAATATGAAATGTGTAAGTACTGAATAAGATAGAGTTGAACTGGGATTGGTCTTTCTTTTTGTAGGCCTATTTGTAGTTTCTTATATTAATAGTTAACGAAGAAATTTCAATTGGGTAAGTAATGGGTGTTGAGTCAAATTGATAAATTAAGGTTGAAATATAAGCAATCCAAACTAGTAATTGGTTTATTTGGATTTAACACTGTGGATGAATCTGAAGAACAAAAGTATGCATTTGAAAAAAAATATCTCAGAACATATGTTCACGTCATAGTGATGGAGCAGAGCTATTCGTAAATGAAAATGCGGGGGTCTAACAACCACACCCAACAATTCGTTTGGAAATCTGAGAGGACTTACTCCAATACACTTTCTAGAGAATCAACTAGACAGTCAAACTCAATCTAGAATAAAGTATATCAAAGGGTTTAATATCTCTAACTCTTAATTCAGTCCACAATCAGCAAATAGAAATATGCGAGCCCGATTGAATATAAGAGGAATTACTTGAACGGTACCAAAGACCAATGTTCAAGTGTCAATCAATGTAAATCAATAACCAAAGGTTGGATATTCTAATTGATTGATCTTAACGCACAACCTGTGATATTTCAATTATATAATAAAAGATAATACGGAAAAGAAATAACACAGACACCAGAATTTTGTTAACGAGGAAACCGCAAATGCAGAAAAACCCCGGGACCTAGTCCAGATTGAACACCACAATGTATTAAGCCGCTACAGACACTAGCCTACTACCAATTAACTTCGGACTGGACTGTAGTTGAACCCTAATCAATCTCACACTGATTCAAGGTACAGTTGCGCTCCTTACGTCTCTGATCCCAGCAGGATACTACGCACTTGATTCCCTTAGATGATCTCACCCACAACTAAGATTTCTACGAGCCAAAGTCGAAGACTTGATAAACAAATCTGTCTCACACAGAAAAGTCTATAAGATTGAATAAATCTGTCTCCCACAGAAATACCCAAGAGTTTTTGTTCCGTCTTTTGATAAATCAAGGTGAACATGAACCAATTGATAAACCAATCTTATATTCCCAAAGAACAGCCTAGTATTATCAATCACCTCGTAATAAACTTAATCGACTAGCGAAACAAGTTATTATGGAATCACAAACGATGAGAACGAAGGTGTGTGTGATTACTTTTCTATCTTACCTATTGGAGATATAAATCTCAAGCCAATTTTACAATTGCACTCAATCACGATAGAAATAGCAAGATCAGATCACGCAACTACAAAGACAATAGTTGGGTCTGGCTTCACAATCCCAATGAAGTCTTCAAGTCGTTAACCTACAGGGTCTCGATAAGAAACCTAAGGTTAAAGGAGAATCGACTCTAGTTATGCAACTAGTAATACACAGGAGGTGTGGGGATTAGGTTTCCCAGTTGCTAGAGTTCTCCTTTATATAGTTTTCAAATCAGGGTTTGGAATCCAAGTTACCTTGGTAACAAAGCATTCAATAATCACCGTTAGATGAAAAACTTTATTCAACCTAGCTAATATCTTTCAACCGTTAGATCGAACTTAGCTTGTTACACACAAATGAAATGCACCCTCATTTAGGTTTATGTAACCGTACCCAAACGTGTACACCATGTTGGTTCACAAAGAGTTAACCGAGGTTAGCCATATGATTACTCTCATATCAACCTTATTCATCTTAACCATAACTAGTTCAAATGACTCAAATGAAACTAGTTAAAGAGTTGTTCAATTGCTATATTCTCATGGATTTATACAAGAACGCAATTGAAGCAAAATATGTTTGATTCACTCGAATCAATACATGAACATTATAGCCACGATTTGTAAAGATTGCATTCCTTATTGATAAATGTTTTAGGTTCATGTACAATCGATCTTAGAAAGTAACCACTTAAGTATGCGTACGGATATGCGTACTTAAGTAACCGGATTTGAGTTTGTTTTAGTTTTCAAACTCAGCAGAAATTCACGGACGTGAACTTTTCGCCAGTATGCGTACGGGTACGCGTACTTTAGGTAACGGGATGAGTTTGGTTTAAGTTTTCAAACTCAGCAGAAATTCACGGACGTGAACTTCCGCCAGTATGCGTACGAGTACACATACTTACCTAGTCTCCTACAACCTTTTTGTATACACACAAGTATGCATACTTTAGGCTCCCGGTTTTGGACTTATACACTAATGTGTGAACACACTATGCTTATATCCAAAGATGGTTACAGGATTCTAAACTCTTTATCTCAATCATTGAAACATTCTTCTATAATGACAATAGTCGTTTTCACATACTATTAGCATCAAAGCAATTTTCAAGATATTGAAATAATCATTATCGAAATATTCCAAGTCTTATACCAAATGATTGTATCACACAAACCATGTAAGATGTTACTCAACAATTTTCTCATGATATAGGATGAACTTGGTCGAAGCGAAAGCTTACCAACACATATTTTGAGAATATGTAAGCGAGATATACTCAGCTCAAAATCTCAAATGTGTATAGAGAAAACTATATCGGAACACGACTTATGTATCAATATAAGAGATAGAGTAGAAATAGACTTTCCAAGTGATAGATGAGTTTAAGTCTCCACATACCTTTTGTTGATGAAGTTCCACAAGCTCTCCTTAGTAGTTCTTCGTCTTCAAGTGATAAGCGCCGTGAAGTCTAAGCTCAACTACACAAACTATTTCCTAGTCCGAGACATCTATAAATAGGCTAGAAATCAAGACTTATAGTTTTGATCACTAACATTGACAAATATGCTTGAGATAGAAATGCATGCGAGTTCGATCGAGCAGTGCTCTAACAATCTCCCCCTTTGTCAATTTTAGTGACAAAACTATCAATACATATGGATTACAAAATAAATAAAAATTGTAGCTTCTCATCCAAATACTTGATATCCTTGGCATCTTCAACGCGACTCGAAATCTTCGTCACTTCCAAGTACTCCATGATCCTAAAGGTTGTAAGTTCAGCATCATAGTTATTGAAGATCCGTAGCGATAACAATGAGAAAACACATGCTCTCAATTATTGTTATCCAGTGTCATAGTATTATTACACAACATCAAAGTTCAATTGTATCACAACTTTAACAACAATACTATGGTGATATGTATCACTCCCCCTTAGTCAATACTTCATCTCGACATGAAAACTACTCCCCCTTACATAATGATCTGTAAACCATATGTATTTGTCGTATCACACTACACATTAATTCTCCCCCTTTTTGACAATATAAATTGGCAAAGGTACGAAAACTAGTGGGATCCTCATGAAATTTTCATAGAGATACTTCATGACCAAAATAGAATACCATATCAACTTATTTAGATGCCATCATAAAGCCGAAGCTAAATGAATTCATCAAGGAGTTTATAAAGATACAAGATGTTAGAGCATAACTCGGTTAAACCCACCAGGCGTTGGTATGTCAAGTTTGGTTGTCATATTTTAGTGAATCAAAACTCATTTAAGAGTCGCTTGATTATGTACTAGAGTCGACTTCGTATAGGTTAGCTTGAAAGTATTAGGATATAAGATATTACAAGTATTGCGAAGACTTGAAGAAGTGAAGAAGTAAGAAGCTACAATGACAACATCATCCTTCCACTTGAGGTTAGTGATATTTGACTTGAACTGTTTCATTCCCTAACATATCTACATATCTTTCAAGTCGTGCATATTGAAAACCAAACTGCGAAGTATGAACACTCTAGATAGATATAGTATTAAGGAATACAATATGAAATTTATTTCTTAACCATTAAACTTTGTAGATAAGATATCGACATAATCGTTTAAATGCTATTGTGATTATGTACGGGTATGAGGTGAGGATTTCATTCTAGGAAACAATGTTTTACATGTGTTTTAAGGAAGTAAGTTCATAAACTTGTTTATGAATCGAAAAGGAAATCGCCAGGCGTTATTGGGATTGGTATTCATTGTATATCTTGTGAACATCCAATATGTGTGATTTAGTATAACCGCTCACGACTTGTTTGTGTTCTTGGTAAAACTATTCACAAAGGCCTGACTTATGTATTGGTATGACTTTTATTAGTGAAACCGATCTTAAGTAATCACCTGAGATGGTATGATCGAGTTTGTGTTTTGTTGAACCGAATCTGGGTAAAGGGGAACCAATCCTATGAAGAGGTGAAACACGTCACAAAGGGGAATCGATCCTTATATGAAGTGCAACAAGTTTGTAGCAGAAAGGGGAACCGATCCTATGGACATGTGCAACACGTTTTTAGGCAAAGGGGAACCGATCCTATGGATATGTGCAACACATATGAATTAGATACCATATATATGTGGGGAAAAGATCCTAGTACCTGGTCAACCGAATTTTGGAAAGGTAGTGTGACTATGCACAGTACTCACATGGAGGTAGAACCGCAACTTGTTTTGGTAGAACCGTTAAACCCATGATTTGCGATTGAGTGTTTCTTAATCAATCGCATAGTTCTTGAAAGTCACATGAACCAATTCTAAACTTGTTTGCAACTGTGGCAAATCGGTTTCAAGGTTGTAAGTATGAAAGAGGACTTACAAAGTAAGGATGTCGGCATACTTTGAACACGTACAATAATGTTTATCTTTTATTGTTCAATATTATTCCTTAATAGCTACAGGAAGAAAATCCCAGGATCGAAATATAAATAAGTTAAGAATCTTTTAATTAAGGTTGTTAATTTTATTTTAGGAAAATAAGAATTAGTAATGTGCATTTACTAGCTAAAGATTTTCCAAAGAGATTTTTGGTCATTATTTTGGACAGAGCATTTCCAGGAATTATGAAAACCGAATTTGGAATATATTGAATATCTTTGAGAATATTTTCGGTTTTGGAAATTCCTTGGTGTCCAAACTTCCTTGTCTATAAATACTTGAAGTTTGCATTTCTAGCAAACTAATCCTTCGTGACAGCAAACTTTCTCGGTTGTGTTGTTACTGGTGTAGCCGCCTATTCGGAGAGGAGAGTAACTTAATTAGGCGAAATCTCTTACGGCCGCTCAGTTTAAAGTCTTCTTTGGGATTGAGAAACTCTAAGAGTACCGTTGGTGGGAAACTAGATAATTGCGGTTTATCTTGTGTTTTCGATTGATTTGATTGACTAACGGTGGTTGAACTTTGATTGCACCTAGTTTGTTTATGCTTGAGAATCTTCTCTTCTGATATAAGATTCACTCAAACTAGATCGAAGTTTCTACAGGGATCTTTAGACTGTTGTTAGTGCTAAAGACGAACTTGTGATAATCCATTGTTAACAGACTCTGCTCTGTGCTTGATTGAACACAAGAGATTCAAGTTGTTGTGTGCAGATGTTTAATGAAGACCTAAGGAGATTTGAAGACAAAGAAGATATTGAAGATTTCTGATTTGGGGTTCATAATCTTTGGTGTGTGATGAGTACCGAATATTGCATAATTCTATA
Organism: Papaver somniferum; assembly: GCF_003573695.1. NCBI lineage: Eukaryota > Viridiplantae > Streptophyta > Magnoliopsida > Ranunculales > Papaveraceae > Papaver > Papaver somniferum. Next base: position 14,629,174 of record NW_020621936.1, on the reverse strand, counting down.
TCTTTTTATTGGCATTTATTCATCTTTTGTGCTTTAGTTCTCAATTTTATCCCAAATTCTGTATTTTCGTTGTTTTCGAGAATAATTATTTTTTACTAATTTATTTTATGTTTTTAGGTAGTAAATAAAGCTTGGATGCTTAGAGAAGCAAAAGGAGCAGAGAATTGGTGATCAGAGGCAGAAAGCAAGAGCTTCGCGGAATGACTGTGAGAAGTGTAGAAGAAATGCCGCGCAAAAGACAGTTGCATTCGGCTGGCGCTCATGATGCAATTCACTTGCAGTTCCTCTTACAATCATTTGCATAGTGCTTAAATGAAGAAGTGGGCTTGAGAGAAGAAGTAAACCCAGGTCTGTACTCGTTTCTGTACCCGTTTTGTCAAATCTGATGTTCTCGCTCAACACCGGATCACTTCCCCCTTTTCTCCCAAAATATCTTCACGACCATAAACCTAACTTCATTCTCATCTTCTCCTTCCCTGTATCTGTGCACTCAACCACCACCAAGGCCGACCTCTCTTTCTCTGATTGTCAAACCCATACCTTACTTCTCTCTTTACCTAATCAATTAGATGTTCGACCCATATTTCTGTTTTGGTATTCATTTCATACTAGCCCTAATTAACAGTTAGCTATCAGTAGCTAGGGTGGCTTGAATTGAGCACAAAAATGAAGAAGAGTCTAATCCAATCTACACAACACGCAATGGAATGGGTGATAATTGTCGGAATTTCATAATGGGAGCAACAGTAAGTTGAAAATTTAATTCCTTAATTTCTGGTTGTATATGGTAGAAAACATGGATTGATAATTTGGGGGAACTTTGGTATAAATAGAGAGAAGGTTGTAGATGAAAACATATTCCCGGAGTAGCCGGTGCACCAAGCTTTAGTTATAATTTAGGTTTAATTTCAGTTTCTCCATGTTTTAGTTTTCTTTTCTAACTAGGGTTGAGATGAAACCCCTAAATAATAAGAATTGCTTGATTTGGTTCTACTTTTTCTCTATGAATCTATATTGAAAAGCATGATTTAATCTCTGAATTCATATCTATTTACTCTCACCTTGTATGTCATGCATCCTTGGTAGTTTGATCAATTCTTTGATGTGTATTCAAGATTTGTAAACTGATTTAGTTCAATTTGTGATTACCTATGCCTTAAACAGATAGGTAACGCTAGGAATTGACACTTATAGTTCAGTCTTTGACTGGTTGTGCCATAACAAGACAACCAATGCTTGGGTTTGACAGATTTTTAGCTTGAGGTTAATTCATCCATTTGTGCAAGTGATTTATCACTTCTTCAAGGTAGTTTGAGGCTAGAACTTCTATAGCTCCTTGATTAAATGAGAACTAGTATATCGAATTAAGAAATTCTATGCATTTAGGCGGTGGATTCGACACCATAGTTATCTTTGTATTTGGTTTACATTTGTTGCTTTAGTATAATCATCAATCCTAGCCGTATCAGCAAACAAAACCCCTTTTGTTAACTCTTTCGTCTTCAATTAGTAATAGTAGAACTTAGAAGTTTATCTTCGCATCGTTACAACTCCCTGTGGGATCGACCTGTATTTGCCATATCTATATTGTAGACACTGTGCGCTTGCAGTTTAATATTGTAGGTTGCTAGTCCTACCAAGTTTTTGGCGCCGCTGCCGGGGACTCGGTAGCGGTGTAGGTGAATTTGTAGTTTACTTTACTGGTTTTTAGTTTAGTCCTGTATATATTTGTTTGAGTTTCCTTTACTTTCAGTCACGGATAGTATTGCTAAGTTGATTAGTCTTTGCTTTCTGTAGCATTTTAGCCTGCTATAAGTTAAAACTTTTGCTTTTAGTTGTGTTGTAATCCTCTCATATCCTGTTAGTTAGTAATAGCCTCCTACGTAGTCAGTCTCATCTGTCATATATTTTGCATTTTATTCTCTTTAAAGCCGCTTCTCATTGTAATCTGTAGCTTAGCTAGTCTATCAGTTTCATCTGTATACGGATTTAATCTGACCTCTATAATAGTAGCTGTAGCTTTTAAACTTTCTGCCATTTAGTTTTCTTACAAGTTTGTTATTTGCATCTCTTATCATATCATTCTTAAAAATAAACTTTTTATTGAACTGTGCTAATTAGTTTATAAAATCTGTAACATATCTTCACTTTTTCAATCTGTAGCCTGCTATTGTAGTTTAACTGTTTAACTTCAATCCATCTGTATATAGTTTACATCTTAGTTTCTAGGTAAAAGTTTTGATCTTTTTATGCCGTTGCTTAGCCCTGTTTATAGACCTGGCTTTACATCTTAGTTGTAGGTTTTTATTTTCAAGTTTCATCTGCATAATTGCATCTAGTTAGGACATCTTAATCTTTGTATTTCTACCATATTTGTAGCTCAAATCTAGTTGGAATTCTCTGCATATGTATTTAAGATATGTATATACTTGTTTAGATTTTATTTAGTAGTATAATTTAGATTTTTAACCCCATCTGTTATGTAATCTGCATCATGTTGTCAGTGTTAGCTGCAGTTTTAATTTGTCAGTTGACTGCATCATTGTATGTCTTGCATCTAAATGATATAAGCATTTGCATAAGAAATTGTAGCATAGAGGCTATTTTTGTTGGTTAACTGTTAGTCATGCTATCATCTCCCTGTTAAATATCAGCATTCCGTTCTGTAATAGATCATGACTGTTTCATGTCAGTTGCATTATTTGGTTGTGTTATGCATTCCATTTACATAATCTTGTAGCTGTATAAAGTAGCTCATAGTCACTATCACCCTGTATAGTATCAATCCAAGCATTCTGCATCTTATTTGTTTTCTTTTTCAATTTGAAATTTGTTTGTACATAGCACTTTAGTTTTTGGAAGTAGTGTTTAGTTGTCTACATAGCTTTTGAAATTTGTATTTTAATTTAACTCTTGTTTATACTGTAGGGTTTTGCATTTCAAGTAGACTATATTTAGGTGTTGATTTCCTTTTTATTTTTCTTTGTCCCGTAGCATGTAGTTTTAGATTTGTCCATAGATTTTTGGTCTTCGGAGTTAGTGCTTGTTATGGATTTACCTAGATGATTATAGTTGGGATCTATATATATATCTCTGTTTTTACATTTTTGTAAAAAAAAATTAAAAAAAAATGAAAATGAGTTTGTTAATATTGATTCCCCTTTCTAGTTTAGATTGTAATCTTGCTTGCACTTTGTATTTCCATTTTACTTAGCTTAGCTTAGTCCATTTTTCGACCTGTAGCTTTCATTAATTTTGTCGTTTCTGTACATTACTGCATGTTGTCATTATCTTTAAAACTTCGTCTGTAGTAGAGTAAGTTAGTTGTAGTTCACTGTTTTAGTACAAAATGCATAATAATTAAAAGTTTGTGGTAAGCTTCTTTGTACTTCTATTTGTGTAGGTCATAACTACCTTTACTCGATAGTCTACCAAGTCATAATTTGTTAGTATTACTTTGTTTAGATTTTTCATTTTTTTTCTTTACATTCTTGGGTACTGAAATTTTCTTTTGAGCTTGACAGGTACTTACAAGCTACTGCCAAAGCCAAGAAAGGAGAGGAGCCTGCAAATAAGGATGGACGGTCAAAAATACAAATCGGATCTGCTCACTTGGTGCAATTACCACTCCTAGTTGCTGGCCATAGGTAAGTATTATCGACTATACGTTGTTGATACACCTGTCTAAGTTGAACCAATGACTGATAATATGAATCTACCCCTATTCTCCAGGATTGCATGTATCCTGCGAGAGTAAGTCTGTCTTCATGCATTGTGTTACCCAAAACTGATGGTCCATTTGAATTGGATGCAAACATGATACAAATGCTTCCGATATTTCTAGGGGTTGATGCTGAAAACCCCTATCATCATGTAAGAGAATTTGGAGAAATTGTAGGGCTATACAATTTGATCATTTGTCTGAAGACTCTCTAAAACTGCGTTTGTTTTCATTTTCTTTAAAGGAAAGGGCTAAAAATTGTTTTTACAGTCTGAGACCGCAGTCAATCACCACCTGGGACCAACTCACAACAGAATTTTTTAAAAAGTTTTTTCCATATCATAAAACTATCAACATTCGTCAAAGTATAAATTTTTTTATGCAGTTAGATGGAGGGACATTTTTTCATTATTTTGAACGGTTTAATGAATTGTTGTTTGAGTGTCCTCACCATGGATTTGAGAAGTGGAGACTGGTCGCTATTCTTTACGAAGGATTAGACTTTAAATCTCGAGCCATGGTTGAGTCTATGTGTAATGGTGAGTTCATTGATAAAACTGTGGATGATGCATGTTCATTTTTAGCTGAAGTTGCAGAGAAAATCCATCAATGGGAATCCATAGGAGAAGCTAGGACGGTGTCACATGATATGGGTAAACTCTATGAGTTAGAGTCTGATTTTGACTCTGATACAAACATTAAATGCATGATTAAGAGAGTCGAAACTCTAGAAAGATGCGGAAATGAAAATGTTGTTATCCCTAACTCATGCACCCCAACTGAAATCCATGCTTGTACCTTGTGTGATAGCTTAGGCCATCCTGTTGAGAACTGTCCTGTTTTGCATGACTTTAGGCAGTCTAGAACACGTCATATTGATGCCCTCTATCAAATGCATGAAAACAAACTCTACTCGCAGACTTGCAATGTAGTTGCAGGAAATCCCACAACACACCCCTTGTATTATCATGACTATAATTTCTATATCTAAACTTATTTGATATGAAAATAAAGATGAAAATAATGAAAATAGAAAATAAGATACAAGATTTACGTGGTTCGATCAATATGATCTACATCCACGGGGTTAGGGATCTTCACTATGATTGTTTGTAATTACATATGGATTACAATTGAGACTCCATTAATGAGTATTTGGAGCTCTTGGTTGAAGAAGGAAGAAGAAGATAATAATACAAATTCTGCTCTCTCTCTCTCTCTCTACAATTGTGTCCTCCCTAAAGTGTCTCTCTCCTTTTTCTTTTTTGATTATCCTCCTTTCTCTCTCTTGCCTTTCTCTTTATATAGGTATTTACATAATGGATGACAGCTCATATATGGTGGGGTACAACTAACATTTTCCCTAATTTCGGATCTGGCTTGCGGTATTTTCGCAAACTTACAAATGTTAACTTCGCAAACATCCTAAATTTCGCACGATCATCATACTTTTCTCACGTTTCAGCTGATTTCATTTGTTATGCCATTTCTGAAATCATACTGCGATGTTTTCGTGATGTATTGCTAGTAATTTCGCAAGCATGTCGTTGTTGCGAGATTCCGATCCTACATCTTGCCTCTTTTTTCTTGAATATTGCTTGAAGAGCGATCTTCAGGAAAAAATCCATTGTTGTAATTGTTGGAGCGAGATACGTGTTGTTGGAGTAGTCTTTGATCTTTGTTGATGAAGGAACGAGCGAAAGAATACTGGACTTGAAAAGTACGTCTTTCCTCTATTCTTTTGTGAAGTTCCGGAATGTTGCGAAGTAAATAAGAAGTATCATCTTTTGAAGTATGCGAAGTATGAAGTATCCTTGAAGAAGTATAAGAAGCATGAAGTATCCTTGATGAAGTATAAGAAATATTCAATTCTCGAAATATAAGAAGTATCCGTCCTTGAATGAGAATAATAAGTATTGCCTCTATTCATGCGAAATTATTACTCCATTTTTGGTGATTCTTGCCGAGAAGACAAAGAACATAAAATATTTTCTTGGTAATCCATAGTTGCCTCTGTTCTTTATCTATGAGGGCAGAATCCTTGAGAAAATATTGAATGTGCGAATTGTTTCCTCATTCTTATCTTGCCTCTGTCTCATGTTTTGTGCTCATGCGATAGTATAATCTCTTCAAGTTGCTTATAATTGTGCGAAATAATTGAGCGAAATGATCATATCGTTCGGAATAATCACATTCTGCAAAATTCTGACACATTCTGAATAATCCTACAAAACTTTGAATAATCTTACGAAATTCTGACACATTCTGCGAAATTCCGAATAATCCTACGAAATTCTGAATAATCCTGCAAAATTCTGAATAATTCTGCGAAATTCTGAATAATTCTGCGAAATTCTGAATAATTCTGCGAAATTCTGAATACTTCTGCGAAATTCTGAATAATCCTGCGAAATTATGAATAATTCTCTGAAATTCTGAATAATTCTGCGAAATTCTAAATAATTCTGCGAAATTCTGAAAAATTCTGCGAAATTCTGAATATTATTCCGTACAGTTTTGTAAAGTACTTGTGCGAATATAATGCTTATGTGATGATTATGTTATGAAATGTGTATGCGATGTTTATGCTATGAAATTCTTATGCAATGCTTTTATGATGCGAGTATGATGCTTGTATGATGAGAATGCTTATCTATTGCAATGTATAGCTAATGTTTGCGTTACTTAGCTCATTTTGCATGCTAAAATTGATGTAGCTTTAAATTGCTTCCATTCTCCATTTCTCTGGCTTTTTCTTTAGTGTATGCATTCCTCTTCGTGTAGTTATTGTCACTCACAATTTGTTACTTGTGTTTCATCTTTCCTTTTTCCTGCACTATTAGTATCTCATAACAGTATGATCATAATATCAAGTCTGCGGCATTTTCACTGCCTCAGTTTCATTTCCATGTACATATTCGCAAGCTTGTTTGCTTACATATAATCATTCTCGCAAGCTTACTTGCTTACTCATTTTCTTATGTGGTCTTATTTTTCCTTCCTAGTTAAAGGTCTTATTTTGCCACCTCTTGTCATTCCTACAAAATCGCAGGACGTCTTTGCACTTTCATGCAAAAACCCATTGATCTTGCCTTAAGTTTTTCTTTTGTATTATTGCCTCTTCGGGATTGTTGCGGCAATATGACAGGCCTAAATATTCTTGCGAAAATAAAGCCCCATGACATTGCCGTCTTGCGACGAAATCGCAGGACGTCTTTACACTTTCACGTAATGACCCATTGATCTCGTCTTATCTTTTTCTCTAGTATTATTGCCTCTTCAGGATTGTTGCACAAATATGACAAGCCTTAATACCCTTGCGAGTAAAAAGCCTCATGACATTTGCGTCTTAAGACACTTATCAGCTCCCTAATGGAGGGTGCCGCCCTTATCTCCCCCCTGGTTGCCCCTTCAAGGAGGCGTACTTCTACCATACAAGTTAGATCCTCCCATCTGGTCTTAACAACAACCAGTTGTTTTCGCAGCCTCTTATCCCTTTTACCTATATGGCTTATGGTTACAAGACTACACCCTAAGTGGGGTTTTCTTCGGGCTGAGTGCAGTATAAGCCAAGACTTGTCAAGAATGGCAAGGACGCTTCAAACTCCCCTGGCACTCTTGACTCAACCGTGTACCTCGGCGCCTTGATCAGATTCTACACTCCTTGGTAGAGTCCTTATTACCTTAGTCGCCCAACCTAAGTCATATGCTTAGGCTGAGAATCCAAGGTGCCTCTCTCGGATGGTCTTTATTGACCCCAAATCTCTATGACTCAGATTCCAGGGGCGGTGTAACCTTTTCCATGAGTCATGCTACAGGTACCCCCTTCTATGACGTACTTTAGGTCTTACATTTGCCTCTTGCGAAATTTTATTCGTGAACTAGGGTGTACGCCATAAAGGTTCGCCCCATTCTAATCTTAGATTTTTATGGATCTTAGATTGTCTCTTGCGAAATTTCCGCGTTTCTTTGTTCTTTTATTCTTTCATTCATTCTTTTATTCTATAATATCATATCATTTGAAGCAAAGTAAATATTCAAGAGAAATTCTAATACATTATAATTCTGAAATCTTTGTAATTGTGATATCTTTGTAATTCTGCGATTGTTTCGCATTTTGTGAATCAAATCAAAAATCTTTTTATTCTCTGTAAAAGAAATATTCTAGAGAAACATATAAATTAAATTTTCTCAGTTTTCTGTAATTTTGAGATCTCGCAATCTTTGTAATTTTGAAGTCTTTGTAATCTTGAAATCTTAGTAATATTTATAATCTTTGAAATCTTGAAATCTTGAAATCTTTGTAATCGTGCGATTGAATCGCTTTTTTGTAAATCAAATCAAAAATATTTTTATTCGTTCTTAGTATAAAATAAAATGTTCAAGGAAGTGGTACTTATCTTTCATGTGAGTCGATGTTGTTGTCAAAAAAGTGAATAAATGCCTTGAAATGTATGAATTTCGCGCAGCAAAAAGAAGTGTGAGAAGTGAGACTTGAACTCTTGATATGCTTCTTGGATTTTCTCGCACCATACCAACTGTGCTATGCCTCTTTTGCGAAATAATCAAAGTTCTTGCGAAGTAATCAAATTCCAACTGTGTAAGAGGCAATTCTGTATAAATTTCGCATAATAAAAATAAACATGCGATAAGCAAGAATTGATCCCGCGACCTGCTGCTTGCATTCATGCCTCCTGACCAACTGTGCTAACCCTCTCTTGCGAAATAATCAAAGATTGTGCAAAGTAATCAAATATCAACTCTGCGAAATGAATATTTGTGAAGCAAAAATTATTTGGTCGCAGGGAGAATCAAACCCATGTCCTCTAGTTTGCATACTCCTTCTCTGACCATCTGCGCTACTTGTTGCTTGCGAAATAAACACACAATGTTGTGCTTTATTCCATTTCTTCGCCTTTAGGATTTCAAAAATGTGCGAAAAATTAAGCTTGATGAGGGATTCGAACTCGAGTTTTACAACTCACTCTAGCGAAGCTTGACCAACTGTGCTACCTCTTGTTTGCGAACTAATGAAATAATATTGCGAAATTATTCATTTTTTCGCTATCTATAAAAAGAAGAAAATTATGCTTGCAGTGAAGTTCGAACTTGCGACCACGAACGTACATATTGTTCTCTTGACCAACTGTTCAAGAATCTCTTTGCGAAATAAACGCACAATGTTTTTCTCTTATTCTTTTATTCTCCCATGCAAATGAGAAGAAAATGAAAAATATGTGTCTCTGTGAAATTCGAACCCGTGACCTATCGCTTACTCTCTCCAGCTCAAACCATCTGTGCGAATTTCTGTTTGTGATAGAAATTGCAGCATCTGCCTCTTATCTTTTCTTCGTCCTTCCTTCACTTCTTTCACATTTGCCTTCTTCTCCTGAACATGGAAATCTTCCACTGAAACTTCCATTTTCTCCTTAAATTTCACCACAACAACTAATTTTTTCTCTCACTCTTTTTATGTCTTTGAATTTTTGATGATGTTTACTCCCTGAAAGTGTGATTTCTTCCATAAAATTTCCATTTTTGAACCTAAATTTTATAGATCTAGAAAAATATGAATAGTAGCTAATCTTCATGAAAATTTCTTGAATCAACAAGTTACAGGAAGGATAAATCCTTTACTCGTTCCCTGTTTCTAGCGCCATTATGTAGTTGCAGGAAATCCCACAACACACCCCTTGTATTATCATGACTATAATTTCTAGATCTAAACTTATTTGATATGAAAATAAAGATGAAAATAATGAAAATAGAAAATAAGACACAAGATTTACGTGGTTCGATCAATATGATATACAACCACGGGGTTAGGGATCTTCACTATGATTGTTTGTAATTACATATGGATTATAATTGAGACTCCATTAATGAGTATTTGGATCTATTAGTTGAAGAAGGAAGAAAAAGATAATAATACAAATTCTGCTCTCTCTCTCTACAAATGTGTCCTCCCTAAAGTGTCTCTCTCCTTTTTCTTTTTTGATTATCCTCCTTTCTCTCTCTTACCTTTCTCTTTATATAGGTATTTACATAATGGATGACAACTCATATATGGTGGGGTACAGCTAACATTTCCCCTAATTTCGGATCTGGCTTGCGGTATTTTCGCAAACTTACAAATGTTAACTTCGCAAACATCCTAAATTTCGCACGATCATCATACTTTTCTCACGTTTCAGCTGATGTCATCTGTTATGTCATTTCTGAAATCATACTGTGATGTCTTCATGATGTATTGCTAGTAATTTCGCAAGCATGTCGTTGTTGCGATATTCCGATCCTACATGCAATCTAGGATGGAGAAATCCTTATTTCACTGATACTGAAAATGAATTAAATTTTGAAAATAGTGTGTTTAGTCCTACTCATGCAACCGATATTGAATATGAACCTAAAATCTGGAGGTAACCGAGTCGACTAGAGACACTATGATTTTGAATAGGGAATTGCATTCTTGTTATGATGATGATGATGATGATGATGATGTTATGTTAGAAGAGCATATTTATTGTGAAAATTTTATTGAACCTTTGGTTTAAGAGGTTTCTCTGCTATGACCTTCATGAATGATGTTTCTTCTAGTATTCAATTTGCATACACATGTGATGTTGATCCTAATTTAGGGCTTGTACAGTTATTCTGTGAAGGAGAGCATGGCACACAACTTGTGTCTGAACTAGGGAAGGTTGAATTTTTTGTTGACATCAATGATTCTATGCATGAAAATAATTTTGATGTGTCTAAATTCCTGCCTAGGTCAAAGTGTGTTGTGTCTTCAGATTTTTTTATGCATGAGATGGAGACTTTGGATAATATCGATTCTGAACTGGGGATTGTTGATTTGTTCTGTGAATGTGAGCATGTTGTGGCACTTGTAGATGACTTAGGAGATGTTAATGTGACTGATAAAAATGGTACCCTTGATCTCATACATGTCAGCGACATTGATGTGCCTACTTTCCTGCCTAAGTCACAGACTGAGACTCTTGCACCCAACCTAGATTTGGTTTGTAACAAGATTTTGAAACCAACTTCTTTGAGAATTCCTAATCTAGGCCTGGAACTGTGTGCTTCTCAAGTCCTTTTGGACTATTTTTCTGCTAAATATAATACCCTTGAAGAGCCACAGTTGGAATGTATTCATGTTTCTCTGCCCGTCCCTAACAAAGTCCACTTTGAACTAGATCTTTTGCATGCAGCACCCCTAAAATTGCAAGATTTTGTGCTCAAAAACACATATGTTGACAAATTTTGGCTTGGGGGTAATTGGGTTACATATGCAGCCTTATTTGCACTCTCATGTTGTATATGTGTGAGGTTGTTGATGTTTCTGCATGTCATTTTTTGGGTTGATCCTCAGCTCTATAGGTTTTATATTTATGGTGACTCATCTGTGTATATAATCCAGTAGGTAATGTTTCGGTTGAATCTTATTTTTGTTTTGTATATATTGTGCTAATCCAATGTGATCTCAGTTGAAGAATGTTGGATTCTAGCCATGAATAACGGGGTTCAGTTTTTTCATTCGTCGACATCTGGTAATCTCTTTCCTTTCTCTACTCATCATGGTCCTTATGGTATGTTGTTGTTATAATTTTGATCATCTTTAGAAACATTGAGGACAAGGTTTAGATTAGGTTTGGGGGTGAAGATTATACCTTAACTATCGTTGTGCCTATCATTGAAATTGAACTCTGCCATGTTAAAAAAAAATGAATAAACTGTTGAGCTCATCCTCCTTGATTTGTAATGTCTGCATATGTAATATCTTAGGATTCTTAATCTAGATGATGAGGCACCACTTGATTCTAGCACAATTCACATGTGATAAGAAACTTGCACATGCACGATCTACCATTTTCATCGGTTAAGTAGACTGTCAATCACTTTAGAATACTGAATGAGACTTGACTAGCTTGTTCTTTGGTTGGCTGGGATAGAAGTTGGAGGATACATTAAGAAAAGCAACCATTGAATTTGACTGGGTACATCGAAAAGGGCTACCTCTTGCTAAGTGTCATGTAATTTTTTGTTTTTGTTCATAAGTCAAAAATGTTATTGTGATGTCCTTGTTCTCTTCTTGTTCATCTGTTGAAAAAAAATCAGAAAAGAAAATGAAAAAAAATAAATAAAAAAAAATCAGAATATTCAGAAAAATAAAAAAATAAATAAATAAAGAGTATCCATTGTTAGCTCCATATTATGTTACGTTTCAAATGTTATAGTCGATGTTTATCTCTTATCCCAAAATAAGAGAGTAATCAATGTAAATAAAGAGTCAAGGATTGTTATGTGTTGTAAATAGTCTTGTAATAAGCAAGGGAGGGTGTATGCCATCGATGTACAACGCGGGTAAACTGAAATATCACCAACTCTTAGGTGAACATTCACAATTCTCGTAAAGCCGGACAGCTAGCTTGGCTTTGAATTCAGTTCTTAGCTAAAAACTATCTCTTGGTAATTGACAGTTATAACTTCTGATCATTCTATATACATCTGTAGATACACTTTACACTCTTTATCACCTGTCCATAGTTGTTTCAGCGCTAGAATTGTGCCTTTGAAAGCTATATTGACAGATCCATTTTGTTGTGAGCTTAAACTGAAGTGCAGATGTTACACATCATACAAGCCTAGAACTTTGTGGGTGTGTTTTAAACCCTCACGAGACTTCAACTCGTCCACTAGGGACACTTAGTGGTTTAAAAGGCTTATTGCATTCGCTAAATGCAATCGAGAGACCAACGACATTGGTGTAGGTAGGATTTTCTTAGTTTTTGTTTTACTTCAGGACAAGTAAAATTCAGGTTTGGAGGTATTTGATGAGTACCGAATATTGCATAATTCTATATCTTTTTATTGGCATTTATTCATTTTTTGTGCTTTAATTCTCCATTTTATCCCAAATTCTGTATTTTCGTTGTTTTCGAGAATAATTATTTTTTACTAATTTATTTTATGTTTTTAGGTAGTAAATAAAGCCTGGATGCTTAGAGAAGCAAAAGGAGCAGAGAATTGGTGATCAGAGGCAGAAAGCAAGAGCTTTGCGGAATGACTGTGAGAAGTGTAGAAGAAATGTCGCGCAAAAGACAGTTGCAGTCGGCTTGCGCTCATGATGCAATCCACTTGCAGTTCCTCTTACAATCATTTGCATAGTGCTTAAATGAAGAAGTGGGCTTGAGAGAAGAAGTAAACCCAGGTCTGTACCCGTTTCATCAAATCTGATGTTCTCGATCAACACCGGATCACTTCCCCCTTTCTCTCCCAAAATATCTTCACGAACAGAAACCTAACTTCATTCTCATCTTCTCTTTCCTTGTATCTGTGTACTCAACCACCACCAAGGCCGACCTCTCTTTCTCTGATTGTCAAACCCATACCTTATTTCCCTCTTTACCTAATCAATTAGATGTTTAACCCATACTTCTGTTTTGGTACTCACTTCATGCTAGCCCTAATTAACAGTTAGCTATCAGTAGCTAGGGTGGCTTGAATTGAGCACAAAAATGAAGAAGAGTCTAATCCAATCTACACAACACGCAATGGAATGGGTGATAATTGTCGGAATTTCATAATGGGAGCAACAGTAAGTTGCAAATTTAATTCCTTAATTTCTGGTTGTATTTGGTAGAAAACATGGATTGATCATTTGGGGGAACTTTGGTATAAATAGAGAGAGGGTTGTATATGAAAACTTATGCCCGGAATAGCCGGTGCACCAAGCTTTAGTTATCATTTAGGTTTAATTTCAGTTTCTCCATGTTTTAGTTTTCTTTTCTAACTAGGGTTGAGATGAAACCCCTAAATAATAAGAATTGCTTGATTTGGTTCTACTTTTTCTCTATGAATCTATATTGAAAAGCATGATTTAATCTTTGAATTCATATCAATTTACTCTCACCTTGTATGTCATGCATCCTTGGTAGTTTGATCAATTCTTTGATGTGTATTCAAGCTTTGTAAACTGATTTAGTTCAATTTGTGATTACCTATGCCTTAAACAGATAGGTAACGCTAGGAATTGACACTTATAGTTCAGTCTTTGATTCGTTGTGCCATAACAAGACAACCAATGCTTGGGTTTGACAGATTTTTAGCTTGAGGTTAATTCATCCATTTGTGCAAGTGATTTATCACTTCTTCAAGGTAGTTTGAGGCTAGAACTTCTATAGATCCTTGATTAAATGAGAACTAGTATATTGAATTAAGAAATTCTATGCATTTAGGCGGTGGATTCGACACCATAGTTATCTTTGTATTTGGTTTACATTTGTTGCTTTAGTATGATCATCAATCCTAACCGTATCGGCAAACAAAACCCCCTTTGTTAACTCTTTCGTTTTCAATTAGTAATAGTAGAACTTAGAAGTTTAGCTTCGCATCGTTACAACTCCCTGTGGGATCGACCTGTATTTTCCATATCTATGTTATAGACATTGTGCGCTTGCAGTTTAATATTGTAGGTTTCTAGTCCTACCAGTGTGCACAATACTTGTTTCGGTATAAGAGGATCCAACTATAATTGGTTTATCCTTGTGGTAGATTGGATTGATTAGTTGTGTAGATCGACATCAATACAATTCTTTGTGATTAAAAGTATTGATTGCAAAATCTTAACGATTACTTCGATGATTGAACATAAGATAGATCTAAGAACCTGACGAAGGAGTTTATGCTAAGATAAATAGAAGAGCCTTTGTCCGACTCACATCACTTGGTTGAATAGAGTTGATACCAAACATATTTGTTGTTCCTTTACTTTTTGGAATACGAACCAAAGGAATTGTCCAAGTACGTGACTTATTCATAAGTTGGAGGCGTGGGAATATAGAGGGAACTAGGTGAACTATAGGTTTAGTTACTTGGTCTCAACTATACGAAGTTAGGTTTAATTTTGTGTAGCGGCTTAATCCTGAGAGTATTCAATTCTAGGCAAGGTCCCGGGGTTTTTCTGCATTTACGGTTTCTTCGTTAACAAAATCTTGTTGTGTCATTTACTTTATATTTCCGCATTATAATTGTTTTATTATAATTAAAGTAAATTACATAAACGTTATTCCTATTTACTTGATAAGCAATCCTGTTGTGTTTGGTTAAGTCCGAACCTTTTTATCAAGTAAACATACTTCGTTGTTTTATTGTCTCGCTCTCGTATCCTTAGACGATCACACGAAGTGTGAACCGATTAGTTGCATTGTCTCGACTCAGTCCATAGACAATCACTTTCGGAGAAAGGACTTATAGGTAGGAAAAGTTTTAGCTTGAGGTATATTTGGGTACCCTCGCCTTTTCACAAGATAACCCCTATAATATTCCACAACCGCACTCCCCACAAAGATTTGGCAATTAAGCACAAGTTCAAAAAGAACTCCCCCCATAAAATGTCATTCCCGAAAGAACAACAAACGCGACCTTACTTTCACAAGAAAAGAAGGATTTCTTTGGACATAATCAAATCACATGAAAACATGAATTTGAATCCAAAGTATTTAACTGAATTATCCACAAAAGAATTCATGATTAATCCAATCGAAATGCATAATTAAATTAACCACAAGAAAACCCATAATTAATTTAATCTGAATTACACAACTAAATTAACCACAAAAGTGATCAATTCAATTGGTCATGCTCGTCATAAGAGAACTTACGGAGCAACAACTAAACTGACCACAAGAGAATGATCAGTTCAATTGGTCATGCTCAAACATAAGAAAACTTATGGAGCAACACAGTATATGCACAAAAAAATGTGGATCGGAGATCGACCAATACTGCGGAATAGACAAGGATTCATTCTATTTTCCATCACTATTTGCACAATGACATACAATAGACTTAATCCTTGCAAACAAAACTTTTATCCTTTCTTCCATCAAAACAATGACATAAAAGGCTTTAACTTTTGTAATGTCAAAAGTTCATTCTATCTTCTATCAATACTTTCATACCGATATAATAGAGATAACTTTTGAACAAGTATGGGATAGTCACAGGTTCACGGACGTAAACAACATATCCCATAACAATTTGCAATATATAAAATCATAAAGATTAAAATTGCAAAAAAATCATCTTCCAAATAACTTAGAATTTAAATAAATAAATCTAAAAACATTGAAGATGAAAATCGTTGGACATAGCTATGTGTACTCACAATAATGGCTATTCCAAACCTTAGTTATTCTTCTAAAAACATAAAAAAGAAGATTTACTAGGCAATCTTTAATACCCTGATATTCGGCAGTGGTTGGCCGAATGGAATATAAGTAATGGTTTGTCCTTTCCAAACATCGAGGCCTTTTCAACACAATTGGCTCCAGAGTTGGCAGAAAACTCTGCAGTTAAGCGTGCTCGGATGGGAGTAATCCAGGGATGGGTGACCATCAGGGAAGTTACTGCTGGTTCACTGCAGCGATGCCCGTTGAAAAACCCCACACTGCTGGATAACCGCAGTGGCTAAGTGGGGACAGTATCGGTGGAGGGACAGGTCATTACAAATGGTATCAGAGCCGACGACGGTTCACCGGCCGAGGGTGGGAAGGTACGCTAGACGTGGTTTGTCCAGGTGCTTCTCATGAGGGGCAGGGAACATCGGATATCTGGGCTTGCGAATATATCATGGAGCCGTCCTCGGCTCCAATTTAAGGTGGTGGTATTGTAATACCCCGATATTCGACAGTGGTTGGCCGACTGGAATATAAGTAATGATTTGTCCTTTCCTGACACCGAGGCCTTTTCAGCACAATTGGCTCCTGAGTTGGTAGAAAAATCTGCAGTTAAACGTGCTCGGACGGGAGTAATCCAGGGATGGGTGACCATCCGGGAAGTTATTGTTGGTTCACCGCTGCGATGCCTGTTGAAAAACCCCACACTGCTGGATAACCGAAATGGCTAAGTGGGGACAGTACCGGTGGAGGGACGGGTCATTACACAATCAAAGTTCCTTGAGAACCTCATACCTTTCAATAAATCTATCATAGAAGGTGTCACTGATTTCCTTCACTTTTCTGACCGTAGAAACTTTATGTTCGTGAGTAAGCACATAAACTTTATGATCAACAACCCGAGCAAGTTGTCTAGATTTGACACAGTCCATGATGAGCTTCTTCTGATTCCGTATCAGAATATTTTGATTTGCAAGGATTTTTGCCTGACCATCTAAGAGTCGGTTTATTTGCAGTTGAAGATTTGCAAACTCGGCCTTTGAATCATTCTGAAAACGAGTTAAATCCTTCACAGAATCATCAATCCAGGAGTTGTGGTCCTTCCTTGCAAGCATCTTCTTTAGAACCAGCTCTTGAATCGACTCGCGTTATTGAGTGTCTTCCTCCATGTCAAGATGCACAATCTCTTGAGATTTTACAGAGTTCTCCATGTAATTTTTTGTTAGGGATTGAGAAAACATAATATGTAGAATATATACATCTGTGTTTGTAAACAGGAGAAGGAAACTCCTGTTATGGAAACCCTATGGACTCATTAGAGGAGGACACGAACGTTCGTGGACCGGTCAGCAGAAAGAACACAAAAATAAAAAATGTTGTACAATCATACTTGAGCATTCCTCAATTATCATCCTTGCAGCTCCCAAGCTAGATACAAGGATGAAAATACCTGGAATCGGGTGGTAGAGTGAGAAATAATCTCACTACGATCATTGAGGAAAGAGTTGTAAACAACATCAGAATGTTTAACCTTTGTGTTCCTTGCCTTTCTTCGGTTGACTTTCATCCCATATGAGTAGGGCACAACCTGTTTAACATATCCGTCAGAAGGATTTCTCTGAGGACAAAATCTAGGACCTCTTGAGATTGGTTCAAGAGGATCAGGATTTAGAGAAATCCATTTCATAGACTTTGATTTACCATACTCATTTTTATACACACAGGAAATGTGTTCATTAGTGGCACAAGAATTTATACCATTGAGATGAACATGTATCCTATGACGATTTCTCGAAAGGAAATCATTTTTATAAGAGTTCTGGTTTTCTATAGGTAAGAACCTCTCTTTAGATGTCCTCCGACGATCTACTCCATTGACAGTAGAAAGAAGTAATTTATGCAAGAACAGAAATCTATTTCTTTCTGGCAAAACAATGAAGAGCATAGTGATTCTTTTTCCCACAGAAGGAACAACATCGTGGATTAGAGACATGCTTGCCTTGATCCATAACTTCTTCTGCCACATGCAAATTTTGCAAGTGATTCACAATGGGTAATTCTTTAGAAGAACCATTCATACTAGGTAAAGCCTTGTGAGAAACAGAAAAAGGTGCATGAGATGACTTTTTCATCAAAACAAAGTTTTCCCTTTTTAAGGTGTTACACTGCTCTCGGGCATATTGAAGAGATGCAACAAGTTTCTCTTTTTCAACACGAAAACTGTTAATTTCTGATGAATGAGTCTTGACTCAATGTTCTTCTCTAGCTGAGTTTTCTCTGACAGTATTTTCAAGCATACTAATCTTCTTATGCTGTAGAGTAGTTTCTTGAGCCAGTTTTTCGATACTGTTAGATTGAGATTCAACGTAGCTGTAGAGTTCATGTTCCCTGTCAAGAGATTTCTCAAATTCATCAATAAGATGATCATTCTTTTCTTCAATAGACTTTATTGTGGCCGCTTGACAATCAATGATTTCAACAGATTTTTTTAACGTTCTAGTGAGTTTCATTTCTGATTCTGACATGTTATCACAAGTCTTTTTTTTCCCTCTGGATTCGAAAAAATATGCTAAGGAGTTATCCTTTGAGGCAAACCCAAGATTTGTAGTGTAATCAGAAGATTTGGAAGACATCTCTGTATGCGCTGGTTTAAGAGATACACAAGCCCACAGAAATCAGATTGCTACAAACACATACTTATAAGGTCTTTAACGTGTTTTCCTGCTCTGATACCAATTGAAAATGCGGGAGTCTAACAACCACACCCAACAATTCGTTTGGAAATCTGAGAGGAGTTACTCTAATACACTTTCTAGAGAATCAACTAGACAGTCAGACTCAATCTAGAATAAAGTATATCAACAAGTTTAATATCTCTAACTCTTAATTCAATCCGCAATCAGCAAAATAGAAATCTGCGAGCCCGATTGAATATAAGAGGAATTACTTGAATGGTACCAAAGACCAATGTTCAAATGTCAATCAATGTAAATCAACAACCAAAGGTTGGATATTCTAATTGATTGATCTTAACGCACAACCTATGATATTTCAATTGTATAACAAAATATAATGTGGAAAAGAAATAACACAGACACCAGAATTTTGTTAACGAGGAAACCGCAAATGCAGAAAAACCCCGGGACCTAGTCCAGATTGAACACCACACTGTATTAATCCGCTAAAGACTAGTGTCTACTACCAATTAACTTCGGACTGGACTATAGTTGAACCCTAATCAATCTCACACTGATTCAAGGTACAATTGCGCTCCTTACGTCTCTGATCCCAGAAGGATACTACCCACTTGATTCCCTTAGCTGATCTCAACCATAACTAAGAGTTGCTACGACCCAAAGTCCACTTGATAAACAAATCTGTTTCACACAGAAAAGTCTATAGGATTGAATAAATCTGTCTCCCACAAAAATACCCAAGAGTTTTTGTTCCGTCTTTTGATAAAAATCAAGGTGAACAGGAACCAATTGATAAACCGGTCTTATATTCCCGAAGAACAACCTAGTATTATCAATCACCTCACTATAACCTTAATCGACTAGCGAAACAAGTTATTGTGGAATCACAAACGATGAGACGAAGGTGTTTGTGATTACTTTTCTATCTTTCCTATCGGAGATATAAATCTCAAGCCAATTTTACAATTGCACTCAATCACGATAGAAATAGCAAGGTCAGATCACGCAACTACAAAGATAATAGTTGGGTCTGGCTTCACAATCCCAATGAAGTCTTCAAGTCGTTAACCTACAGGGTCTCGAGAAGAAACCTAAGTTTCAAGGAGAATCGACTCTAGTTATGCAACTAGTAACACACAGGAGGTGTGGGGATTAGGTTTCCCAGTTGCTAGAGTTCTCCTTTATATAGTTTTCAAATCAGGGTTTGCAATCCAAGTTACCTTGGTAACAAAGCATTCAATAATCACCGTTAGATGAAAAACCTTATTCAACCAAGCTAACATCTTTCAACCGTTATATCGAACTTAGTTTGTTACACACAAATGAAATGTACCCTCATTTAGGTTTATGTAACCGCACCCAAACGTGTACACCATGTTGGTTCACAAATAGTTAACCGAGGTTAGTCATATGATTACTCTCATATCAACCTTATTCATCTTAACCATAACTAGTTCAAATGAATCAAATGAAACTAGTTAAAGAGTTGTTCAATTGCTATATTCTCATGGATTTATAGAAGAACACAATTGAAGCAAAATCGGTTTGATTCACTTGAATCGATACATGAACATTATAGCCACGGTTTGCAAAGATTGCATTCCTTATTGATAAATTTTTTAGGTTCATGTACAACCGATCTTAGAAAGTAACCACTTAAGTATGCATACGGGTATGCGTACTTAAGTAACCGGATTTGAGTTTATTTTAGTTTTCAAACTCAGTAGAAATTCACGGACGTGAACTTTCCGCCAGTATGCATACGGGTACGCGTATTTTAGGTAACCAAATGAGTTTGGTTTTGGTTTTCAAACTCAGCAAAAATTCACGAACGTGAACTTCCACCAGTATGCGTACGGGTACGCATACTTACCCAGTCTCCTACAACCTTTTTGTATACACACAAGTATGCATACTTTAGGCTCCCGGTTTTGGACTTATACACTAATGTGCGAACACACTATGCTTATATCCAAAGATGCTTACAGGATTCTAAACTCTTTATTTCAATCATTGAAACATTCTTCTACAATGATATTAGCCGTTTTCACACACTATTAGCATCAAAGAAATTTTCAAGATATTGAAATAATCATTATCGAAACATTCCAAGTCTTACACCAAATGATTGTATCACACAAACCATGTAAGATGTTACTCGGCAATTTTCTCGTGATATAAGATGAACTTGGTCGAAGCGAAAGCTTAATAACACATATTTCGAGAAATATGTAAGTGAGATATACTCAGCTCGAAATCTCAAATGTGTATAGAGAAAACTATATCTTAACACGACTTATGTCTCAATATAGGAGATAGAGTAGAAATAGACTTTCCAAGTGATAGATGAGTTTAAGACTCCGCATACCTTTTGTCGATGAAGTTCCACAAGCTCTCCTCAGTAGTTCTTCGTCTTCAAGTGATAAGCGTCGTGAAGTCTAAGCTCGACTACACAAACTATGTCCTAGTCCAGGACATCTATAAATAGGCTAAAAATCAAGACTTATAGTTTTGATCACTAACATTGACAAACATGCTTGAGATAGCAACGCATGCGAGTTCGACCGAGCAGTGCTCTAACAGTAAACTCAACTGTATAAATTCCCTCGGTAAAATAATATAAAAATAAATAAATAAAAATAATTAATCAACGAAATTAACACAGAAATACATTAGTCACTATCAAAAATAGTTGGGTAAGGGTTTTTTTAGTTACCTTTAAAATAATCTATTTTTGTCTTCCGGTAACAAGCCTCGAACTAACCCGTTTTTTTTTATCCTGGCTTGTTTGGGTACTATCAAAATTTTGCTCCCAACAAGAAAAATACTAAGGGGTGTCTAAAATGGGTTAAATTACAAATTTAACCTCAAGTTACCCTTAATCCTAAACACATATAAATAGAAAGTATTTCTATTTTCAGAAAAAAAAAAAACAAAACCTAAATTCTTAAAACACAAAAACTTTCCATATTCTTCTAATCTTTACAAATCTTCAAACTCTTATAAAAAAATTTGTAATTTTTTTCCTCAACAATCACCAATCCGTAAGGTAAATCAACATTAAACTCATTCTCTTAAACTCATTTATTCATTGATTTAGAAATCTAAAACTTTGATTCTACCCAGAATCGGCTTACATCGAAGCATCGTATATACCGATTCTTGTATGTTCTTCGCCTCCATGAAGAACATGCACCAGAATCGGCTTATAGGACGATTAACATCCATCGATTATGGGTAGAATTGACATATAAAGAGACATAATAGGAACGGTTTATAAGTGCATTAACATAAACCGACTCCTGCTATTTTTAAGTTAAATATTAGGTCATAGGAATCAGTTTATAGGATCTTCCTCATATACCGTTTATAGGGTTTGATTTCTCTGTAGAGTTTTATACCTAGAATCGGATTACACAAATTTTCATATGTACCGATTCTGGTGTTTTTTTCTTTTTTTCTTTTTGAAGTTTGGTAAGTGCAAAATCGGTAGCTATGAAGTTGTCTAATGTACTTATTGTGTGGTTTTTTTGTTTTTTTTTAGATATGGATTTCAATCATCTGAGCAATTATTTAAACGACCCATGAAGAACGAGGATGGTGCCAGGAAATCGGATATCGTGGAAAGCAGCATGTACAAGTTCGCCTTTGGAAGGGAGACCAAGGTGGAGCGGGCATTGGCACTTGATGACCAACTTGCATTGGAAGATCTCATTCAGCTCATCAGATTTTCCAGAAGAAGGAGGGATGAAATTGCATCACAAAGGGCATAGGACGCTGAGGAGGATACTCTTTGGGCAGAAATGCATGTTGATGATGATGAAGTTGCTGCTGCTACCAATGCCGGTGGTGCGGGAGCTGAAAACGATGGTGGTGTTGTTGATCCTTGATGACTTTATATTTTATCGTAATCATTTAAGTTTGAATTATTAAAAGACATGTTTTAATTTTGGATAATTATGTTTCTTGTTTGGATTATTATGTTTTAAGTTTGGATAATTATGTTTATGGTTTGGATTATTATATTTATGGTATGCTATGGATCTATCGTACAATTATGTTTATGGTTTGTTCTAAGTTTTTTGTAAACACAAGCTTAAAATCGGTTTATATAGGTGTTATGTATAGTCTGATTTCGTAAGCCTTAGAGAAGTCAGTTTCATGTATTTTTTTTTTGCATACAATCGGATAGATACGTGATAATATAATCTGATTATGGTTGGTGGAACTTCAAAGTTTGTTGTTTCTTTTTAAATCCACAGTCGTTCAATATGGACAATCAGAAAGACCGATTCCTTTAATATCACTTCTTATGGACAATTACGAATACCGATTGTGCTCAATTATTTCACTTTTTTTCCCCGATAAAACTAACCGTTGGGGTCTTTCTCTATATAAAGAGACCCTATACCCATTTTCCATAAACTTGCTCATTCTATTCACTCTTACTCCATATACGCTGCAACTAATTATTTCATATCTCTACATACAAGCATGGCATCACTTGATTCCGCCGAAGATATGACCATAGTGAAAACATGGTACAATGAAACCCGACGTGAAGATGTCTTAGCTGAAAGGGTAACCCCTGAAATCCTTTAGGGAAGGGTGTATCTCAAATTCGAGGTAGATTATAAAAATACAAGGGGAAGAACTTGGCGACAAATATATGAACGGCTTGAACTTATCCAAAAAGGGATTACTGATTATGTAGGCATACAAGAGAAGATATTTTGTCGTAGCCATTCAGGCTTGTCGATCCGAGAATTTGTAAGTATTTGTTGATTTCTATTGCATGACTTCAGTTGTTTGATCTTCCACTTGACTGCTAAAAAAGTAAGTATTTTTTTATTTTGTGTAGGAGGAAGTCGCAGAAAGACACTACTTGGAGGAAAAAGGTGAAGAAATCATATTTTTTGAAAGCTATGACTTCATGAGTCTATATTCCGGAGTTCCATCTGGACCATATGTCATTCAATATAGCGGACAGAGATTCTTCCAACGAAGAGTAAGATTTTTAGAAGTTTTTTTTTGTATATCATGTGGGTAGAACTCTATGTAAACCCTCATTAGACTATAACTCGTCCACTAGGATCGCCTAGGGATTTAAAGGCTTGATGCACGTGTTAAGTGCATCAGTGATGCCCAAGAAAGTGGCTAGTTTGATTTGAAATGAATGTATATTATCTTGAAAGTATGAACACATTCCTTATTCGCAACAATCGTTTTACATATGTTTGATAGCTCACCGATTGTTGGAATCGGTATATACCTTACCTACGTTACCTGATTCTTTGTATCCTTTGTGAATGAGGAAGACCAACCCAGAATCAGTCCACGAATGCACTAACATTAACGTACACCGATTATGGTGGTGATTTTGGAAAAAAAATCAATTTTTTTTCACTTGTTTGACGTTTGGAAGTTCAATTAACATTTAACATTAGTAGGTTTTACGTCTACAACCGTTAAATTCCACCTAAAACAGCTAATTGGCACTAAATTAATCAGGGATAAAATAAACATTAGTGAAGGGATTTTTTGATTTTATTAATGTCCCGTTTTTTTTATCTGGTGTTAGGCCCCAAATACATTCCCTGGCCCAAACTAGCCAAGTTTTTTAGTCCATAATTTCCACTGCAACAATCAGACCACGTGTTAACTAATAATTTCATCGACTGCGAATATTCGAAAACACAAATTACATCGAAGTATTCCTTTTAAGAATTTAATCCTGGCATTTTAAGGGGCGACCCCAAAATAATTAGGGGCGACTTTTTTATTCCCAACCCATACACAATGTTAAGGGATGTCCAAAAACGCGGAGAATACGTTAATGCCCTTACATAATCGGAAGTTAATTTTTGCCCGATTGATATATCTCAATCGGAAGGTTCTTAACGTGGTTATACTACCGATTAAGTTCGTTTTTGTGCTAAACGTGTATCTTGGTTGTATAACAATCGGTAGAATAATAACCTCACTAGGCTACCGATCATAGTAGCTCCTAAATTCCCAAAATTGGTGATTTTTTCGAAGAAGAAATTTGGGGCAACTGTGTAATCAGAATTCGTATTAACTACCGATTATTCTAGTTCCCAAATTCGAAAAAATTGAGATTTCTGCAAAAAAAAATTTGGGGCAACTGTATAATCGGAAGGGAAAGTACCTTATTTGACTACCGATTATACTAGTTCTCAAATTCGAGAAAATTGAGATTTCGGCAAAAACAAATAGAATCGAAAGGGAAAATACCTTATTTGACTACCGATTATACAGTTTCCCCTGCAAAATAGAGTCGTTTGAACTCTAAACTCTATATAAGGATTGTAACCTTTTACCCTTTATGAAACACGAATACCTTTGAACTCTCTCCAACATCATCTTCAACATAATGACACAACCATTCATTAATCCTACGAAGTTCACGATTGAAGAAGATTTATCTTTATGTAGGCGCTATGTTCAATTCTATCCAAGACGAGGAGAAGAACGCAGGAAAGGAGGCGTAATGAGTATGAGTTATTTGAGGAGAATTCACGAAAAATTCTGCGCCGACACCGGTAACCCAAACAACCACCACTCCGCTGATCTTTTCTGCCGAGTTGTTTCAATACACAGACACGTCGATAAATTCGTCCATTTAACTTATCTTGTGAATCAATATCGATTGAGGGGTGAAACCAATGATGAGGTTATAGCACGATCTCTAGGTGAATGGCGGATATGGAAAAGATCAAGCTTTCGTTATGAAGCTCATTTTAGAATTCTTAGGGCGATGGAAAGATTTAATCCGTTTAGGACTCGTCCAACACGTCCACGACGCTAATCACAATACCTTGTAATAGAATTGTGGAAGTTCAATGTAAAATTATGATGATACGTAGGTGATATTGTTATGAATTTCAAAATATTTATGAAAATCGGAAGTTTGATTTCTTTATATACCTACCGATTATACTCCAACGACTATTTATTTCAAAAGAATCTAGCCATGCCTCGAAAACCACACACAATCGGTTGATTATACATATTGATAAACCTCCGATTATACTACTCTAATGAGACTGAGAACTCTGTTGACAAAACAACCTATAATCGGAAGTATATAACTATCAATATCTACCGATTACTCATAATCGGTTTTTTTGGTTCAACAATTTCCTACCGACTGTGTGGAATAATTGTGCGTAATTTCAGTACAGTCTTGTAAAAGTACGCATCAACGGCCATATTTTCAAAAAATAGAGACGTCGGGACTCTCATCTATATAAGGAGGGTAAACTCTTCTTATTTATGCACCAAACAACACATATATAACATCGTGTATTCTACAAATACATTTTCCATCGTCCACTCTTGTGAATTCATTCTATATCTCAACTAACAAGCATGGAAACGTTTGACGCAGCTGAAGATTTGGTCATTGTGAAAACATGGTATCATGAAACAAGACGTGAAGATGTGATGACAGGAAGGTTAACACCCGAAGTCTTTTGGGAGAGGGTATATAGCCAATTTGTGCGAGAGTATGGAAATCCAAAGCAAAGATCACTCCAACAAGTTCATGATCGTTTCCTACTTGTCCAAAAAGGGGTAAATGATTACATAACGATACAAAAACGGATGTTTAACACTATCCACTTAAGCTTGTCGATCCAACAATTTGTAAGTATTTGCATACTTTTTTTAAATAACACCGGGTGTCTAATCTTTCTTACTAAAACGAAGTTGACATAATTTTGTGTTTGTTTATGTAGGAGATACTCGCAAAAAGACAGTACTTAGAGGAAAAGGGTGAAGAATTCACTTATGATGGGAGTTATGAATTCCTGAAGTCTGTAGCAACAGTGTGAAAATTGATCGATGGTTACAATCGGAGGTTATTAAGTTATGTAGTCTACCGATTACAGGAAATCGGAAGTTTATTTCATATGTTGTCTACCGATTCTGGGAAAAATTTTCACTCTTTTTTGTCAGAGTTTGTTGACAATCAGATGTTTATTTAATATGTAATCTACCGATTCTGGGAAAAATTTTCAGTTTTTTTGTCATACTTACAATCGGAAGTAGCATTAGAAAATATGATAACTGATTTTAACATTGATTGTTTCTATTTACAAAAGCTTGTATAATCGGTTGATATATTAATAATATACCTACCGATTATAGCTTTATACTTCACAGAAGTTTCCAAAAAGTTCCAAAAAAACACATCTTTCAAAAGTAATGATCATTCATCTTCATCATCTGATGGAACCAATTCAAGTAGGCCTTCCGGAAAGTTGTCCTTCATGAAGCGATCCCAATCCAACATGTTGGTCTCATATTGTTTCAACCAATCGTTACAATGATTCGTTGGGAAGTAATCACTCCAACCACCCAACGGAGGTAATGGGAACTCTCTCTTTAATCTTAAACCGATAAAATGCATCTCATTCACAAATACCATCACAATTCTTCTATCTTTAACCGATTCATCGCAAACCGTCCTTGTAGGTGCAAACGTAAAATAGTGTCCATACTTGGGAGGAACAAAGAAATGTACCACGGAATTCAAAGTGTCCACTAAGAGATATCCACATTTAGGCATTGTCATCCAATACTTGGATCCGATTGTCTTCAATCCCTTTCGACACTTTAGACGCCAACTAAGTCTTTGAATTGTAGTTCTTTGTCGTGTCTATCTCCTTCCTTCATCATCCCAATATAGAAATCCTTGTCCTTGATTAGTTGTACCGCCATCTTAGTTCTTAAATCTTGCCATTTGGTGACATCTTCGTTCACCGCCTCTCCAAAGTAACCAATTTGTTCTGTAGCGACGTGAAACCCACAATTGCCATCCCCATCAACCTTGTCGGTGGACAAAACAAATGGAACAATGAGTGGAGGGAGTTGTTCCATATACTCTTCTATAATCGTATACCTTGATCGTGTTGGTCTTCCATTAAAATCCCTAGGACAACGAAGAGTACCATACTTCTCTCTTATAGTCACCGTTTCCGTTGATTGTGTTTGTTGCGAGTCGCTCATTTGATCAACAACTACGAAGCTAGTTTGGGTCTCCACCAACACAACTTCTTCCACCTCCTCGGCTTGACTTACTTGAGAAAGCTCGGTAGAGACCTTTGGCCTCACTTGTCGGACGGTCGGTCCACTTTGATCTTTTCTTGGACGACCTCTTTTATTTGGTACCGGCTCATCTTCAAATTCGGCTTCCGAACGCTCATGCCTACACAATATTCTTTTATTAGACAAATACTCCTTCAATTCTTTTCTTTCAATGGTCCTCGATACTTCGGTGTTTGGCCTACCCGCACTCTTTTGCTTGATAGGTTCATCAACCTCCCTTAAACGAGGGTGAAGAGCTTTCTCCAAATCATGCATCAATATTTGCTTCTTGGAATCATTTGGTGTAGCATAACGCTCGGCTATTCTTGCACACAATTCCGACTCCATGAACGACGGACCATCAACTACGGGGGTGCTTGGAGTGGAAGTTAATTGCTTCCAAAATGGATGAATATCATTGATGTCAATCACATCGACGTACCTACCCATTTTATGATGACATGGGAGACCAATACCTATGATATCCTCGCAAACACAAACCGTATTCTCGTCATCATAAGCCTTATATAACTTCAATTGTTCCATCATGTGATTTATTGCCCATTTTGAAACTTTATGAACGATGCCCCTTAGAAGCAATCTTTCCTTTTCATGTTCCGTAGGAAATTTATGCACACTAAATTGCATATAATCCTTAATCTTTACGAGATCACGATTGGTGAATTCATGGATTGCTTCTTGGATCGACACAACTCCATTTTGATTACCTAGAAGTATTTTCTTTAATCGGCCATGAGACCCCTCTGCAATGCTCGTCGCCTCGTTCTTGAAGTTAAGATATTCATATGTCCATGCATGCACACACCTCTCCTTAATCGGTAACCATTGTGTTTTACAATACTCAACGGCCTTTGGGTAGTCCCTGCCATATTCATCCTTAAACTTCTTCAAGTTACGTTCGTATATTTCCTCGGTTGTTGACCAAACGATCTTGTCCCATGCTTTCATGAACGCTCTCCAAATCATTCCATCCTCCTTCCATTTTTCATCAAATAACCTCCTCTCTTCCTCTCTTTGTTCACGGTTAATTTACTAATGCGCTCGTCCTCTTCCTTCGACCTCTTGGTACCCTTCCTTGGTTTTTTAGCTTGGAAATGGAGATGGAAATTGTGTTTGATGTTGCATTGAATGTGCCACGTACATTGCAAATTTCGGACTTCAGGAAACACTACCGCTATTGCATGAAATAAGGCTTGATCGTTATCCGTTACAATAACCCTTGGAAAATTATCGCCATTATAAATGGACCTCAACGTCTCCAACATCCAAATGAAACTCACGTTGTTCTCATGATCCATTAAACCCCATGCAATGGTAAACGTGTTTTTGTTCGAAGTGTGACAAGCAATGTTCAACAACGACATATTATATTTGTTTGTCTTGTATGTGGCATCTATCAACAAAATGTGATGAAAACACTGATCTAATTTTATCATTTCGGGATGTGCCAAGAAAATACGTACCACTTTACCATCCTTTTCTTTCGTTCTCAACGTGTAGTCGTGTAACTCAGCTAACCACTGCGATTGTTGCATGACCGTTCTACCATCCCATTCCGTTCTTTTGGTCGTAGATAGGGCCGACTTAATTGTAGACAAAGAAGACAAGTTGTCGGGGCCGTCCGCCTTTATTTTACTTAAGATCGCACTCGCCTTTTGGATACGCATAGACCTCACCGTCTCCATTTCATGTGGTTTTAACTTTGCAACCATTACATGTCCAATAAAAGTATCCGGATCATCGTGGTTGTGACAACCATTAGCAACTTTAGACATTTTCCACTCTTTACTTTCCTTACCATAGGGCTTATAGAAGACAATCTTAAATGGGCATCCAATCTTCTTTGTATGAGTTCGGTACTTCTTCCTCTGCGTCTTCCTTACATACTTATTATTCTTTCCCTCGTGACTCTTTTTCTTCCCACTTCGCTCACACACCATTTCAAACCTAACGTCCTTCACACAAGGGTTCTGAACTACCACGCACATATTCTCTTTTGCCTTGTTCACAAGCCATACCTTTGCCTCCTTCTTACTTCCAAATATCTAAATGCGCATATAACAAAACAAAAATAATAAGTATAACCATGTAACATACATGATTGGAAAAATAAAAGATGATTCGTGACCATACCAAATCGTTTGCATAGCGTAGGGAAGTATCCGACCTCAAATAATAATCGTCATTAACCGCTACAATCGCCTACACACCATAAGAACAAGTTGTTGATTAATAATCGGAAGATAGTTTAGAGACAACACACCCGATTATAGATTAAGGTACCATTAGGACACAGACCGACCCATTATAGATTAATCGGTAGCCTATTACGACCACAAGCTACCGACTAACGAAATAGACAAATGAACAATTTTCCTGTAAAGAAAACTTCAATAATCGGAGGTAAAAGTAATTCATAAACAACCGATTATGAAATATCAAGAATCACAAATATTTCATTTTTGGAGAATTTCGCATTTGGGGCGAAGTTTTACAATCGGACGTTTGTGGATGTATAAAACTTTCGATTGTGAGAAATTGAAGCTTTCAATTTGGGGATTTTTTCCATATTCGGCAGATTATTACATCAACAGATATCTGATTTCCAATAATCGGTAGATATGGTACTAAATTAACTACCGAATATATGTCGTTCATGGCATTCAACGCATGCAGAAATCGAATTTTCACGTTCAAAAACACACACAAACGCACATAACATGGATAACTTGGGTATTAGAGTTTGATAACAACATACCTGTACGTTTGATGCATCGTTAGCTTCGATCTCGGGTGATTCTCCATATTCTTTCATGAAAGCGTCGTCGTCTAGGGTTTTATCTCCATTAAAGTTTGGATCATTCAACATATACCCCAAATCGTCATCTCTAAACGGTAGTGAACCTTGAACTTCAACAACTTCACGTTCTTCTTCGTACACATCCATGTTTATGGAAGTTGGAAACAGTCGGAAGTTGGCGACATCTACCCCTTCTTCTTTTCTCACTCAATCGGAAGATATCTCACAATGATCCAAAAACAATTTCCAAACACTAATATATAGACCCCAGACTACCGATTACAGGATTACACTTCCGATTATTTGTATAATCGGGAACTTTATAAGTTGTATATCCTACCGATTATAGCAGATTTCAAAATTCACGAGCCACATGGTTATTCCTGGTTCTGTACCCTCTAAACCTATGGATTTTGGCAAAGGTTGGATTTGGGGCTTCGTATAATCGGACGGTAAGAAATAATATATCCTACCGATTAGGCTAGATTTCAAAATTCATTACATGAAAGATTTTTGAAAAAACTCATTTTGGGGCAACTTATAATTAGAAGGTTGTGGAACATATTAAACTTCCGATTACCGCTGCATCCAAAACACGAACCAAGTGGTTGTGGCTGGCTGTGTACACTCAAAACCTATGGAATTTGGCAAGGGTTCGATTTGGGGCTCCTTACAATCGGTAGGTTGTTAAGCTGTACAAACTTCCGATTATAACAAGTTTCAAAATTCATTACGTGAAGGATTTTATGGTTGGCTCTGCACCCCTCAGAACCTATGGAATTTGGCCAAGGTTGAATATGTGGCTCCTTATAATCGGTAGTCTTACAAGTTGGATAACCTACCGATTATACAAGGGATTATTAGCCGAAGTATCTACACTATAATCGGTAGGTATAGTTTCAATTCAACCTACCGATTCACCTCTAACCTACCGATTATGGTATAGGCTCCCGATTATATGAGGGCATATTGGCCATTTTGAAAAATTAGAGATAAGGGGTAGCTTAGAATTATATTTGGGTGATCTTTTTTGTTTTCTAGTATTGCCCCTAATTCCTTTTGGGTCGCGTCTAAAAATGTCAGGTTAATAATCTAAAAATGATTAGTTTATTCAGTCGTGTATGAAGCCTAGTTAGTAAGTTCGCGAATGATTCGCGAATCATTCGCGAATTTTTCCGTATCACGAATTTTACCGTCTTATTCGCGTACGTTTGCAACTCCGAACCCAAGTCGCGTATTATGTGGCATTCCCGGATTATTCGCGAACCGTTCACGAATTTTACGTATTCCGAATGATACGTCCGCTTAATTCGCCATAAATTCTTTAGCTTTTACTTTTCAAAGACTCCACTTTTTGGGCTTTACTGCCTTCCGAGCATACACGACCGAATATTAGACGTGTTATAATTTTTATGAAACAAAAACGACTGAAGAGATTTGAAGGTGAAGGTGAGAGAGATCTCAAACTCACTAACCAAGCATCTAAACCACCATACGACGTCCTCTTGGATAACTAATGTTGTATATATTATTGATATCATCATATTAAGTTTATTTTTTCTTTAAATAACTCAAACATATGCATAAAAATTGGTCTATGACCTTATAAATACAAATTATTTGTTATATATAGATACCGAATTTTCAGAGCCGAACTCACATTTATAAATCGAATTATACACGTACGTATGCCGTTCCGAATTACTGACGAATCACGTCCTGTTGACCGAATTTTGGACCGAATCTGGATTTTACAAAACCGTATAATACTCGTACGTTTGCCGTTCCGTACGTTTGCCGAATCCCGAATTGCTAACTAGGGTATGAAGCATGATAGACAACAGTTATTCAGTCGTGTATGAAGCTTGATAGACAACAGTTATTCAGTCGTGTACGAAGCATGATAGACAACAGTAGCAAGGTAAAGTACTAATATGCGCTGAAGTGAGCACCTAACAATAACATCAAAGTCAAAAACACGAACCGAATTTTTTGTACAATAACTCCACTTGTTCGTCGATTCATGTGTCGTTTAGCTAGTCTTTCAATCTCACACTAAATTACGCCGGATCTTCACTCCTTTTCCTCTTATCTGTGTCTGAAAGTAACGGAACGGAAAAGTCAAACTCTTTCTTGAGCTACGATTTATTTTTTAGACCAAAAAAAAGGTGGGGAATATCTAAACAATTATTTATTTATTAAATAAAATAATAATTATTTTTCGTTTGTTTCTGTGAAGTGTGAACTGTGAAGTAAATTAAATGTGGTTTGGTATCAAGATGTCGATAGAGAAAGAGAGAGGAAAAGAAGAAAAAAGAAAAAGCTGGTAAGAAACCGTGTGTTAAAGCAAACAGCAACAAGAAGAAGAAGAACAAGGATCTTGATTTCATATCATTCCTCTCGTCTCTCTTTCCATTTCTCTGTATGCTAGAAGAACAAGGTAAATACTGGTACTAGTACTACTCTGATGATAAGAAAGTATTGATGTTTCTAAGATGCTTTTTTTTTTTTTGCATTTTTTTTTTCTGGTGTAGATCTAATGTTTTTGACTTCATATAGTTTAGTAGTAGTACCGAATTCTCTATTTATTTATTTTTGTCGAATTTCAGGTTGGTTTGGAGAAATTTTGTGGTTCGTATGTCTGGGTTTCGGCTAAGATCTGATTTTGTTGCTAATTTCATTTTCTTGAGCTGTAAAACACTTTTTTTCTTTCTATTTTCGTCACATAAACTTATTTAAAATGGAAAAAACTGATTTTTTTCTTTTTTTTTTTTTGGTTAATTTTCGATGGATTCACTTCCTTAAAATAAAATGAAGGATTGAATTTGAAGGTAGGTTTTGAAGAAGTTTGGTTATGTGTTTCAGGTAGTGGGGGTAAATTGCTACTGAAGGTGGTCTTAATTATATCAGAAGACGTTGCCTTATAATCCAGATTATTCGGTCATTAAAAGGAAGAGGTTAGTTTTTTCAGGCTTTAATTAGGGTTCATCTCAAAATGGTACAGTCATGACCGGAATTTTAGGGGGCCAAAAATAGGAACATACAGATCTGACCCAAGTTATTATCACTCATGTGGCTGGTTAACACTTTTGTATGATTTTCCAATTCTGTGTACTACTAGTTACTTTTATTTATTGGTCTAAAATATTCTTACTCATCTAGAATTTCATTGCTTTGGCGCCTCAAAATTCTCTTATCTTATCTATTTTTTCCTTGATTTTAGATTTGAATTGTTAAAAAGTAGTTTGATTTGGGTTAGTTTGAAATGTTTGTTGTGGTTGCAGTTCTCTCATAATTGGTATATGAGGGGTTTGGTTTACAACTTTGATTTTTGGTTGCTTAAAGGTAGCATCTCTAGGGTCTTCTTTTAGTGAGCATCTCTTTTCCTTTTAGTTTTTGCTTTGTTTTTTTTCTTTCTTTTTTCTCTTTTCATCTTTGGTTTCTTAGTTGTAGCGCAAGAATTTGAATTAACACACTTTTTTTCTCGCTTTTGTTTTTGCAGTCGAAGGTGTTTGTATTTGAATTGCTGTAACTATTAGTATTTATTACCAACAAGAGGAAACTTATTTATGTGGGCATCCTGGAGGAAATAGGTTGTGGAAATTTTCTGGTTTAAGTTAAATGTCGTTTCGGAGTATAGTGCGTGATGTTAGGGATGGGTTTGGGAGCTTATCCAGACGTAGTTTTGAGGTGAGGTTGCCTGGACATAATAGGGGAAAATCTCAAGGTTCTGTCCATGAGATACACGATCAGCCTGCTTTGGTGGTTCAGAATGGACGTTGGGCTAATCTTCCACCGGAGTTACTTCGTGATGTTATTAGGAGGTTGGAGGCAAGTGAAAGCACATGGCCGTCTCGCAAACATGTAGTTGCATGTGCTGCTGTATGCAGAACATGGAGAGAAATGTGCCAAGAAAATGTTAAAGGTCCAGAGTTTTGCGGGAAGCTTACCTTTCCTGTGTCCCTAAAGCAGGTAAGGTTTTGTTTTCCATCACTGTTGAGTTATTTCTTAGAAGGAGTCTTGTGTTAATGAGAAACTTTTACAGTACTAGTTACCAATCTTTCGTTGTTGAATTTCTACAGCCAGGGCCTCGTGATGGAACAATTCAGTGTTTTATTAAGCGGGACAAATCTAACTTAACTTATCACCTTTTTCTGTGCCTGAGTCCTGGTGAGTATCTTTCCTTGTATGAAATGCCATTTCTGCTTGTTACCTTTATGGTGAGTGTTGACTATACGGTTTTACTTATAGGTTTATAACCCTAAAGCTTAGATATACAGATCCTAATCGTAAATTCGAAACTTGCTTTATTTTCAATTGTATATTCCATTCTGCCTTCTGTGTAATTGCTGACCCCAAAATCCGTGTCATAAGTTACTCCTGTCTCAAGTACTTTACTTGATTTCAGTCCGGAAAAAAATAGAAGTGCTGATTAGCAAACAAATGTGCTGAAGTTGTTGGCACTGAAGAAATTGATATTATTATTTAATTGCTTTCTTATCTCGAGTTCTGTTGTGCTTTAATATAATGTTACTCAGTTCTAATTCACTCTTAAATTTACAGCATTGCTAGTTGAAAATGGAAAATTCCTTCTTTCCGCGAAAAGGAATCGACGAACTACTTGCACTGAGTATGTGATCTCAATGCATGCTGATAACATATCAAGATCAAGTAGCACTTACATTGGAAAACTGAGGTAATGGAACAACAAGTGAAATGATAATGCTTGTAATTACTCAGTAGATGCCTTCTCATACTAAGGATGCATTATCTTTTTTCATTTATTTTGTTCCAACTCTTTTTAAATGCCTTCTGATTGTCAGTTATGTTTCTATTTTTCAGATCCAACTTCCTTGGCACAAAATTCTTAATCTTTGACACGCAACCTCCACATAGTGGTGCCACTGTCCCCCATCCTGGAAAAACAAGTCGAAGATTCTACTCCAAGAAAGTGTCTCCTAAAGTTCCTACTGGTAGCTATGACATTGCTCAAGTCACTTACGAACTGAATGTACTTGGAACTCGTGGTCCCCGGAGAATGCATTGTACAATGCACTCCATTCCTGCATCAGCCCTAGATGCAGGTGGAATAGTCCCTGGCCAAACTGAACTCCTTCGACGGGCTCTCGAAGAGTCATTTGGTAGCATCCCTTTCTCCAAGTCAATTGTTGACCAGTCAGTTGACTTCAGCAGTGCTCGTTTCTCAGACATTGTAGGTGCACATGGTGGCGATGACGAGGAAGGCAAAGAGAGACCTTTGGTTCTTCGAAACAAAGCTCCTAGATGGCACGGACAGTTGCAATGCTGGTGTTTGAACTTCCGCGGACGAGTAACGGTTGCTTCAGTTAAGAATTTCCAATTAATTGCTGCCACGCAGCCTGCAGCTGGTGCACCAACGCCATCACAGCCAGCCCCACCAGAACACGATAAAATCATTCTCCAATTTGGTAAAGTCGGAAAGGATATGTTCACCATGGATTATCGTTATCCTCTCTCTGCATTTCAGGCTTTTGCTATCTGTTTAAGCAGCTTCGACACCAAGTTGGCTTGTGAATAATAGGAGGAAAAAGAAGGAAAAAGTAGAACAACCGTGGTAAGAAATGAATCGGGACTGTAACACGTAAATTGCCAGTTTTCTTTTCTTTCTCAGTAGGATTAGTAGAAGAATGTTGAGATAAAGAATCAGTAAAAGATTATGTGAAACTTAATTGTATCAGGTTGAGTGGCAGCACAGTAACTGACAGGAAATCTTTTAGATCCTCTCTTTTTTTTCTCTTTTCTTTCGAAATCTCAATTGTTAACTGTTCTGAATACTAAATATACTGTATGCCAGGTTTCAGCTTAACCATAGTATTTACAACAGTTCTCGTAAAAAATAAATAAAAAAATTAAGTGTTCTCTTTTGCACAAAGTAAAGTTAACCCTAATTTGTCATGTTACCAATGGCAGATTCGCATGATGTGCCTATGAAACTGGCCTACTGCACTGAAGACAACAGTTTCGAATAATATCAAAAGATTGTTCAGGTAATACACGCTTGATACTTTATGCAGACAACATTTGCGAACGAATCTAATAGATCCAAATGAAGTGTTTCTAGGAGCCTACAGTAGGTGGTCCATCAATTTCCAGTTTCAATTTTTTTTTTTTTCCGTTATTGCTTTTTTGTTTAACTGGACTGGAGCGTGTCAATGCGGCTACTAGCCGTTGGAGAAGGTCTTCTCTTGCATTCTGTCTTGCACAAGGTTTTACTTGACTGGAGCGTGTCTTGATCCATTTTCGATGATACCCCACAACCAGAGACAAGAAATAAAATAATGAACTTTTTTTTTCGGCATGGAACATGGCTCTTTTGCCAGCCACGTAAACTGGGGCAGAGCCAGAAGCTCGGCTAGGGGAGCATAATCTTTCCGGGGGTGGGGGTGGGGTCAAGAAGGCTAAAATGGGCTTGAAAGCCCCCAAACTTGAGAATACCAGGCTTGGGAGCCGGTTGGGATGGGTGTGCAACTCCACACCCTTGTTTTGAACTGGCTCCGCCACTGCGCTGTCATCTTCTGTTTTTTTTTACTAGCCGGAAGCAAACAATCACGACAAAAGAAAAAACAACAAATACAACTACGACTATAACAATGTATTGAAGGAGTTAAAAAAGGTTCTCATCACATGGAACTGGGAAGTCTCTAGTGATGTTCAAGTAAAGATTAAGGAATCTGCAGATAAAGTGAATTTGGCAACTCAAATTTCAGATGCTAATCCATTTGATGAGGATGCTCTTGCTAATTTAGTTCAAACTCAAAATGAACATGCTAGTAGAGAAACTCAAGCCAATACTCTGATGAGGCAAAAAGCTAGAGTCAAATGGATAAAAGAAGGTTCAGCTAATACCAATTTTTTTCATACTAAAATGAAAATAAGAAATGCCAAAAACATGATTATGTTCTGTTATGAACAAATTGAAATAACAGGATTACCGGAATTAGTAACTCTGATTCGAAGATCAACCTGAGAACAAAAGTTCTTATTGAGAAATCATAAAATCATGCCCAACCGGCCGCCTCTCTTACACATTTAATAGGGCTAAACTTCACAAGGAAGAAGCAATCCGTGCAGTGCACGTGGACGGATGAGAGTGGCTCAAAAGAAAAGGAAAATAAATTACAAAGGCATCCCAGGTTTTTACTAAGTACACCCCTCCTAAAATAACCACATGACACTGTCTACCCCTCCAAATTGTCCTTGTCCTCAAAGACAAGGGCCGGAAAATGAGCTTGGATAGTAGCAATATCTTCCCATGTAGCTTCCTCAGCTGTGGCATTAGACCAGTGAATGAGTACTTGGTGAACATGGTGATCTCCCCTTGTAATGGTTCTGTAGCTTAAGGCAGAGATAAGAGTGATGATGACCTGGCCTGCATGATCTACTAGTGGCAATGTTGGAGAAGGGACATAAGAAAAACCAATCTTTTTCTTAAGCTGGGAGACATGGAACACAGGGTGTACTTTGGCCTCTGGTGGCAGTTGTAGCTTATAAGCTAAGTTCCCTACTTTAGAAATGACCGTAAAGGGACCATAGTACTTAGCTGAAAGCTTGAAATTCTTCCTTAGGGAGACAGATACTTGTCTGTATGGCTGCAACTTCAGGTATACTGAATCTCCCACTTCAAAGGATCTCTCAGTTCTGTTTTGGTCTGCAAAAAACTTCATTCTTGCTTGAGCAACAGATAAGGAATCTTTAAGAATATCAAGCATAGCTTTCCTGTGTATAAGATACTCTTCAACAGCAGCCACAAAAGTAGTGATGGTAGGAGGAAAAGCCAAATGGGGAGCATCATAACCATATAAGGATTTAAATGGGGACATTTTAATGCTGGTGTGGTAGCTAGTATTATACCACCATTCTGCAAGAGAAAGCCAGCTGAACCATTTCTTGGGTTGAAAACCTGTCATGCACCGTAAGTAATTCTCCAGACAAGCATTTGCCCTCTCTGTTTGTCCATCAGTCTGTGGATGATATGCAGTACTGAGTTTGAGGCTGGTGCCTAAGTGATGAAAAAGGTCTTGCCAGAAGTTACTGGTGAATACCTTGTCACTGTCAGAAGTGATGGATGAGGGTAAACCATGCAACTTGAAGATGTTATGTATGAATGCTTTGGCAACAGTAATTGCAGAATAAGGGTGTTGAAGTGCAATGAAATGGCTGTATTTGGTGAGCCTATCAACTACCACTAAGATGACATCTTTGTGCTCACTCTTTGGCAGGCCTTCAATGAAATCCATGGATATATGCTGCCATGCTTGATCAGGAATGGGTAGTGGTTGTAAGAGGCCAGCAGGGAGGGTGTTTTCATGCTTGTTCCTCTGACAAATATCACAAGAGGTGACCAAGGAGATAATGTCCTGCTGCATTTTAGGCCAAAAGAAATGTAGCTTGTCCCTATTATAAGTATCCTGTATACCTGAGTGACCTCCAATGGATGATGAGTGTAAAGAAGATAAGATAGAAGATCTTACATTGTTGGCAGTACCAATGTACAGTCTGGACGTATATCTAAGAATCTCTTGGGGATAGGAGAAATTTGGAGTTGTAGAAGGAGAAACTAGCAGTTGAGCAATGAGTTGTTGAGCTTTAGGGTCATCAGTATAACTAGAAGCAATTTCCTGCATCCACATAGGTTTGGAGATAGTGATGGATTGTACAGTAGCTGTAATGTGTGCCCTTCTAGATAATGCATCAGCAACTTTGTTGTCACCCCCCTTTTTGTACTTAATGTCATAGTCAAAACCCAACAGCTTCATGAGCCACTTTTGTTGTAGTCCAGTAGTGATCTTCTGCTCCAAAAAGAATTTGATACTCTCATGATCAGTTTTGATGGTGAAATGATGTCCTTGGAGGTAGTGTCTCCATTTGGTAACAGCTCAGCCCACAGCCATGAGCTCCTTCTCATATGTAGAGAGTCCCATAGCTTAGGGCCCAATGGTTTTCTATGAAAAGCAATTGGTCTCCCCTCTTGCATAAATACTGCACCTAGACCAGTATCACTTGCATCTGTCTCCAAGATGAAATTTTTAGAAAAATCTGGGAGTGCCAAGACAAGTGTAGTTTTCATGTCCACCTTGAGTTGATTGAAGGCTGTAGTAGCAGCTTTAGACCATAAGAAAGCATTTTTATTCAATAACTCACTTAGTGGTTTGCTGATATGTCCATATCCTTTAACAAACTTTCTATAATAGCCTGTGAGGCCTAGAAATCCTCTCAATTCCTTAATAGATTTAGGAATTGGCCAAGAAGTCATGCTCTGTATCTTGTTTGGATCGGCTACCACTCCTTGAGCTGTGATGATGTGCCCCAAATACTCTAATTCAGATTGAGCAAAATAACACTTAGAAAGTTTAGCATGGAGCTGATGTTGTTGCAAGATAGAAAGGACCTGCTGGAGGTGTTGCTTATGAGTTTCCATGTCAGGGATATAAACAAGAATGTCATCAAAGAGGACCAACAAAAATTTCCTCAAAAATGGTTTGAAAATATCATTCATCAGGGCTTGGAAGGTGGCAGGGGCATTGGTGAGGCCAAATGGCATGACTAGAAATTCATAGTGATCTTGATGAGATCTAAATGCGGTCTTGTGAATATCCGAAGGAAAGAGTCTGATTTTGTGATAGCCAGACCTGAGATCAATCTTAGTGAAAACTGCAGCACCATGTAGCTCAACCAAAAGTTTATCAATGATAGGAATGAGAAATTTGTCTTTTATGGTCATATCATTTAATCTTCTATAATCCACACACAAAATCTCCAGCTATTATCTTTTTTATTGACCAATAAAATTGGAGAGGCAAATGGGCTATGAATTGGCTGGATAATGCCTTGAGAGAGCATTTGTTGAATCAAATCTTCAATGACAGATTTTTGAACATAAGGGCACTCATAAGGTCTTTGATTGAATGGAGTGGAGTTGGGTTTGAGGGGTATAGTATGGTCTAGGCTTCTATGAGGAGGCAGGGTGGATGGTTCCTCAAAAACTTCATGAAAATCTTGTAATAAGGCAGTAATTTCTGGGGAAGGTGGAATAGGTGCCTGAGTGGAAGAGATGGAGCATAATTATGCACACAATCCATGTGGATTTTTCTGAAAGAATTTATGTGCTTCTTTGGTACTGATTGGTTTTAGGAGAGTAGAGTTGGACATGCCAGTGAGAGTAATTTCAGGGCCCTGGTATATAAAGGATACTATTAAAGTAGTGAAGTTGAAAAGCCCATTACCAATTTGTCTGAGCCAATCAGCGCCCAACACCATATCACAACCACCAAGAGGGAGCAGTCTGAGATCTGCAGAGAATGACTGACCCTGCATGGACCAATTTAAGGATTTGCAAATGCCAGAACTAGCTGTCTTGTCATCATTGGCTACTGTTACTTACAACTGAGGAGTAGGATGTACATTGCAATGCAGTTGGTGAGCTAGAGATGAATCAATAAAACTGTGAGTACTGCCTGTGTCAATGAGGATAGAAATAGAGTGATTGTTAAGAAGCCCAGGGATTCTTATTGTTTCACCACAATGAGAACCATTTAAAGCATGAACAACAATTTCAACATCACTCTCTTCTGAAGTAGCATTCTCAGTTTCCTGAGTTAAATCTTCTTCCACAGGTAACTCAGTAGTGCTCTCATCACCAACTATCCAGAACAACTGTTGCTTTTTACAGATATGACCTTGTCTATAGACTTCATCACAGTTGTAGCACAACCCTTGTGCTTTCCTGAGTTTGAGTTGTTTAGGAGTGAGCCTCTTAATGGTAGAGTGGGTGGGTGTTGCCGGTTTAGGAAGTAGTGGTGGTGGTGGTTTCGAATTTGTTGGTGGGAGGCCTAATGGCTTTTGTTGGAAATTGGATTGGTAGGAAGGTTTTTCCAGAAAAAGAGTCAGAAAAAAATTTCTGGGTGGGTTTTGATGTTTTTTTTGGGTGGATTAATGATTGTTCTTGCAACCTTGCCAGAGTAAAAGCTCTCATGAGGGTGGTGGGGTGAAACATCAGAACATTGTGTTGGATTTCCTCTTTAGGAGCTCCAATGAAGCTCATTACATAATAACTTTCTGGAAACTTAGGATGAATGCTCATCATTAAAGATCTAGCAACCTCAAATTCATCAAAAAGTTCATCTATTGTAGTTGTGTGAGCTAATTTATTAAACATACCCACAATATTGTCGTTAGATGGGTTCTCAAAACCAAACAGGCTTATTCAGCTAATTCAAACCAACATAAGATAGATATGTAAGTTTGTAGGTTAGAAATCCACCTCTCGGCTTTGCCGTCCATGTGCATCGCTGCCATCTGCACCTTCTGAGTCTCTTCTCTAATGTTGTGGAGGAGAAAAAATCTATCACACTTTTGAGCCCACCCTTATGGATTAGATCCATCGAATCTGGGGAAGTCTATCTTAGGAAATTGATTGTAGTTGTTGAAACATCGATTCTCTGTGAGTTGATTAACAGCTGGTACAATACTTCCTTCTTATGGTGCAACGAATGATGCCCCTTGATTACTTTCTTTGTTATTTAGATTCTGTAATTGTAGAAGAACTTAATTCAGCTGTTCTTTCATTTCCGATACATCTTGATTTACTTTATCTATTTGGGTTTGTTGTTTCTTCAGAGCATCCTGTAAATCTTTATTAGTTTGAGCTCCCTGTCCTCCCATGGTGACAGAATCGAACGACTCTGATGCCAATTGTTCTGTTATGAACAAATTGAAACAACAGGATTACCGGAATTAGTAACTCTGATTCGAAAATCAGCCTGAGAACAAAAGTTCTTATTGAGAAATCATAAAATCATGCCCAACCGGCCGCCTCTCTTACACATTTAATAGGGCTAAACTTCCCAAGGAAGAAGCAATCCGTGCAGTGCACGTGGACGGATGAGAGTGGCTCAAAATAAAAGGAAAATAAATTACAAAGGCATCCCAGGTTTTTACTAAGTACACCCAACCTAAAATAACCACATGACAGATTAGTGAGCTTGAAGACACTGAGGGTAATGTAGTTGCAGATCAAGACAAAATAGCTGAAGCTTTGGTTGATCACTTTCAAAAGAAGTTTGAATTTCAGCCTGTGAGTGGAGCTGAAAATTTGCTAGATGTTATACCAAAACTCATTACTGAAGAAGATCAACAAAAATTAGATATACTTACAGAAGAGAAGGAGATTAAAGCTGCCATTTTTGACATGGATCCAGAAAGTGCTCCTGGTCCTAATGGTTTTTCTGGTATCTTCTTTAGAAGTTGTTGGAACATTATCAAAAATGACTTGGTAGCAGCTATCAAATTCTGTTGCAGGAGAAGATTTATACCAAAAGGGATGAACTCAAGTTTCTTATTCTTGTTGCCTAAGACTCAAGGAGCTAAAACTGCTAATCTATTTAGGCCAATTGGATTAAGTAATGTGGTTTTCAAGATCTTTACTAAGATAATCACCAAAAGAATGAGTGGGATTATGGAAAAGTTAACATCTCCTCATCAAGCAACTTATATAAAGGGAAGAAACATACATGAGCAAGTTTTGCTTGCTTCTGAGCTGGTCAAGGAGATGAAATTCAAAAGAAGGGGAGGTAATGTAGGAATTAAGCTTGATATTTCTCAGGCCTATGACTCAGTAAGTTGGGATTTTCTTATTAAAGTTCTTTTGAAATATGGTTTTTCTGAAGCATGGTGTGAGTGGTTAATCATTCTATTTAAATCAGCAAGGATTTCTGTGTTAGTTAATGGAGGCCCATGTAGATTTTTTTCTGTGGGGAGAGGCTTGAGACAGGGTGATCCACTCTCTCCAATTCTATTTGTTCTGATGGAAGATGTTTTAAGAAGAAACATCTCTGCTTTGGTGGAAAAAGGTGAGATGCAACCAATGGTTATGAAGAATGGAATACATACTACTCATATGTTTTTTGCAGATGATGTATTCATATTCTATAATGGAGGTAAAAAGAGTCTTAAGAATTTGTTTAAACTACTAGATGAATATCAAGTTGTTTCTGGTCAGATCATTAATAAACACAAAATTAAGCTATTTGTGGATGGTACTTCACACATAAGAAGACAACTGCTTAGTAACATGTTACACATGGAAGTAGCCAAATTCCCTGAAAAATATTTGGGGGTATATCTTTCTCCAGGAAAAGTTACATCTGCAATGGTTTGGCATATAGTTGAAGTGCTTCAAAGCAAATTGGCAGCATGGAAAGGTAACTTACTATCTTTTCATGATAGATTGGTGCTAGTTAAATATGTTCTTAGTAGCTTATCTATCTATAACATGTCAGTTTATAAATGGCCTCCTTCTGTGATTAAAATATGTGAAAAACTTATAAGGAATTTCTTGTGGACTGGAGATGGAGACATAAGAAAATTCAAAACTCTTTCATGGAAAAAAGTTTGCACCCCTTATTAGGAAGGTGGTCTAGGTATTAAAAGACTAAAAGTTGTCAACCAATCATTGTTAAAGAAGCTCATGTGGAGAATTTT
Organism: Papaver somniferum; assembly: GCF_003573695.1. NCBI lineage: Eukaryota > Viridiplantae > Streptophyta > Magnoliopsida > Ranunculales > Papaveraceae > Papaver > Papaver somniferum. The sequence continues at coordinate 14,585,125 of NW_020621936.1, read as the reverse complement.
AAATTTAGATGAAGAATGTGCACTGTTTTTATCTGCAAAATTTCAAGATAAATATGGCCAATGGACATCAAATTGGAGACAATCCACAATTTGGAAAGGACTGAAATGGGCTTGGAATTCTTTAAAAGATGATATCAGATGGAAAATCGGGGATAACTCACACATTTCAGTTTGGTTTGATATTTGGTTGGGGGAAATCCATTGATAAATGAAATTGATGTCAAGCACAATATTGGTCTGAAAGTGAATGCACTTTTATCTGAAGGTCAGTGGAACATTCCAGTTGAACTACAACCACTTATCTCCAATCATCAGTTGCCTGCAGTTCATGGTGGTGATGATATAAGATTATGGAATGCCGATAAAAATGGTACTTTCTTAACACATTCTGCAGTTGAAAGAATAAGACATCATGAGCTAGTTTTATCATGGACAAAATATATTTGGCAGCATTTTATTCGCCCTAGTATTGCCAGCAATGTATGGAAGCTGCAACAAGAAGTCTATGTAGATGATACTATCATGGTGAAGAGGGGATTTGAAATGGTTTCAATCTGCTGCATTTGCTGTGCAGATCAAGATAATATGAATCATACTCTCTGGGAGTGTGAGTTCAGTGTTGCAGTTTGGGATTGTTTGACTATGGTTTTTGGATTTTCAAGGCCTAAATCATTTGCAGATGTTTGTCAGGTGGAAAAACACAAAGGTAAAATGGTAAAACAGATGTGGATGACAGTTGCTTGTGCTACTATGAAATAGCCGTGGTTTCAGAGAAATGCCAAGATTTTTGGTGAAATTAAGTCTAATCTCAATAGATTTAAAAGTAGAATCATTCAGAAAGTTCATGAAGGTAGTTACAGAATGACAGTAAGCAGATCTGGACTCACATATGAGAGCCAAATCATGCTTTTTTTTCTTCAAAATTTAACATTCTATTAGCTTTCTATTTCTTGAGTCTGTAATTTCTGTTTTGTTTCTATGTAACAGCCTTGAGTCAGTCCTGTTTTAGTCTTGTGACTTTGCTTTTCAATCAATAAAAAATGTGATTCAGCAAAAAAAAAAAACAATGTGTTACTCTCAACTGCCACAACAGATAAGATCCATGAGGGAGAAGAAAACAATCAATTTTTGATATTGTGTATTATTCGTTAATGGTGCGACTTAGTGAACGTAATTACAATTACAAAAAGAACTGAAAATTCTTTAGCCGACAACAGAAAACGTCTTATAAAGGAAACGAGTAACTCTCATGTACACGAACATGATATACAAACTGCTGACCTACATCATGACCAATACAAGATGACAACACATAAAAGCGATGCAAACTGAGTGTAAACATCTTATGTGCTCTTAGCCCCACAGAAGTTTTTGGAAGAGCCTGCAACATTTGTCTGAGAATGACAAACCTAGGACCTAACAATCCTCAGTGAAGATATAAATAACATGATCAATGGTAGAGATGTAAGAGGTTGCAGCTCCTTGGCTTGAACCAATTTCCTGGCAAAATGATAGTCAACTTCAAGATACTTCATTTTGGAGTGAAAACCAAGATTGGAGGAATATGAGATTTCAGTAATCTTGTCACACAGAAGATTGGGTGTAGTAGGCAAGAAAATATGCAAATCCTTCTGTAGATGGTGGATTTTCGACAAGGGCTAAAATCGTAAACTCATAATTATACGAAGCTCTGGTCCATTAATCAGACATGAGTATCGAGACACGGGTCTCTCATCGAATTCTCAACGGAGAGTACTTTCTCTCAGAGTACATGTAGATATGTAGTCTCACGACTGGACAACGACATATCTCATGAATACTAAATAATTTCAGTGATTAATTATATATAGTATCACGAGATGTACGGCTCCTAGACAGCTTGCTCTGCTAGTATAGAGCGATAACGTCTTCAGGAACAAACAACGAGTTTACCCTGACTATATAAAGGATATGACTTATCGACAAGCTCATATCGGGATAATTAATGCTCCTAGACAACTTGCTCTGCTAGTATAGAGCCACAAAGTTAATTATTCCTAATTACAATTGCTCCTATTCCATGGTCGCATCTGCGACTGGTCCCACAGAATGGCAATAAACAATTTATCTGATTCTATGATCGAATCCACGGCTTGATCTCATAGAATAGCAATAACTATATTATCTCATTACTCCGATTTCATGATCGAATCCACATCTGGTCTCATAAATGGTAATAGATAAATCTTAATTACTCTGATTCTATGGTCGAATCTACGATCCCATGGAATGGTAATGCTTACTTTATTATTCTGAATTCGTAGTCGAATCCTCAGCTGATCCTATGAATTAATAATAAACATCTTATTACTCAGTTTTGTGAATTATTCTCCATTGGATTCCACAATTAGTAATAAATAATCAACAACCGGGCGTCTGAGCTACCTCTAAGTAAGCCCTGATTCAAATGGTGAAAGTGTATTCAACGACGATACACTAACAGTCACCGCACGAACGAGTATTTCAAAATACAACGAAACGATGAACCTATGCAAAATAGGGAAGAAAATAATAAATAATTAAAAATATTGACCAAGGTGCTGGGAACACGGACACACGACCTACCGACCGTGTCGTGGTCAGTTCCATGCCAGTTTTATATTTTTAATACATTTTTATTATTTTCCATGATTTGATGAAAATTCTCTCATCTGATCAAATCTCCTTCGTCTCGAGGAAGCTCCTCGGTTTCATGGTACTTCCATAAATCCATATCAAATAATATAAAATTAAGGAAAGGAGTGTCGGGCGTGACCATTGGCCAACCGGCCATGCCTTGGTCCCAGCCGGCCCCACACCCCGCGGTTCCCTATTATTTTATTATTATTATTTCTCTAATTTCATGAAAAACTCCTTGATTTCATGGTATTTTTTGCACAAATCTTCATACAATAATAAAATAAAATAAAATTATGAAAACTTGTGGGACCGGGCTACTAGCCGGCCGGCCATGCCCTAGCCGGTCCCACACGCCCTTTGATTTATTATTTTATTATTATTTATCCTATTTTCCTTGAATTCATCAAATTCCTTGATTTTATGGTATTTCTCTCAAATTAGGAAAAATTCCCTCAAATCATCAAAAATACCTAAAAATATTAAAAAATTATGAAAAACTCGTGGGACCGGTCCATAGCCGGCCGACCATGCCTCCATGGTCCCACACTCCCGTGTTTTTATTATTTTGATATTTTTCTTCGATGAACTCATGAAAACTCCTTCAATTCATGGAAACTCCCTAAATTCATCAAATTTCTCAAAATTCATGAATTTTCATAAGATCATCAAAATATTATAAAATTAAGGAAATGGCGCCACGGGAACGTGGTCACGACCGGCGGACCATGCCTTGACCACGGAGGTCCCACGCCTCCTCATTCCTTATTTTATAATTATTTTTCATCATCTCATGGTGTTTTCCTCAGTTTCGTCGAAACCCTAATTTTGGCATATTTTCTCGAATGGATGCTCAATTGCACGCCAGAAAATATCAAAATTCTCAGGACTGAGACTCGGACGCCTTGGGGACACGAGCATGCTATCTTGACCGACCAAGATTGGCTCTTTGGCTCACGGAAGCCGGTCCCATCAATTTTCAAAGTTTTGACCTAATTTGCATAATTGCTCGTATTAGGTCCAAAACTCTTCCAAACACTTTGGATTTTCATGAAGTGATCGTCAGGCGGTCACGTGAAAACCCAGGGACGGTTTCATGACTCCATGGTCGGTCCCTCGCCTCGTCATAATTAATTAGGTTTTCTCACCTAAGGCTCAGACGAGCATTTTTGAATAAATGATTAAGCCAGCATTTAATCATTCTCCCACCAACAAATCTTCAACTCTTCAGGAGTTCTTCGTATTTTCTCACGTGAGCATATGGACACTACATGGTTGATCCACGGTCCCATATAGTCGCTCCCTCCTTCGTCCTATGGTTACACTTCTGACGAACCATGAATTGATCATCAATTGATCAAATTAGGGTTTCTGAATCCAAGGATCATCATTCCAGATTCCAACCTTAATAATTTTAAGACAACCTCATGGTCATTAATTTTATTAATTATGCTCGGTTCAACGACCAGTATTCTAATTAATATTTTTGGTACGCTGCCAATAATCCATCAGATGAGCAACACATGCTCAGACGATCAAATATTCAACAATTCATCACATGAGAAACACTTGCTCAGATGATAAATATTTGCTCAAGCCAAAGAATATTGGTTCAACAACCAATATTCAACGATCCATCGAATGAGAAATACTTGCTCGCTTCATCGTAAGAACTATACCTCTGTCTCATGACATGTTCAACTCATGAGTTTCAGAACATCATGTTCAACTCAGCAACTACATGGACTCATCGTCCCATCAAATCACGAAGTCATCAATTGACTAACATACCACGAGACGTCAATTGTGTCACTTTGGGGGATATCACTTAGGGTTTTGGTCTGGCGGTCTACGGCACGTGTGTTCAAATACAGGATGGAATGTGAGCAAGTCGTGCAATAAGTTGAAGGAATTCACGAGGTAGTGGGTGGAAAATCGACCCAAGTCTCCACACGTTGAGCAACTGGTTTCAAACACGATCTCCACTTCCCCACTCCTTGATTCCATCAACTGTCACACTTCATAGGATCATGGTGTCTAAAATTCCAGCAATATAAATAAGTCTCTGAATCATGATTGAATCATCATCAGTATCATCAATCTCACGTCTCATCGACAACACGAGATCATCAACTCATCAATTGAGCAACTACTCTCAATTGAGCAATTTCAATCATTCAGAGCTTATCATATTCAGAATTCACACACCCACAATCTTTGATTACCATTGATTCCACGCATTTCTCAGCTTCCCTCCTACAGATCAACCCATCCTCTCTTGTGACCGAATTTACTCTGGAACGGTCATTGTCTTGATTTAGTCCGGAGTACTACATATTGATCTCTCGAATCTAAAGCACCTTTTTGCAGCGGTGCACCTGTGTGAGGTTTAACATTTCGCTCGGTTCGAGGAGTCTCCTCCGTGCGGTCGTCTCCTCAATTCCTTAAAAACCAGCAAATCGTTTTTCCCCATCTACATATTGGCGACCACAGTGGGAGATCATTCTCTCGGTTGCAATCTCACAATTTCACAAGATGGTTGATCTCAGGTCAGGTTCAGTTACGAATCCTAACACAAACCGTGCTAGCACTAGCAACAACAACAATCAGAATATCCCGGAGACAATTCCGACCTCCAACACTGATGGTGGTGACATTACTCCTCCTCACGCCGAAGGTCATCCACTGTCCGGACGACACCCTGAAGAAGTCAGAGGAGATCCACCACCTACCATTGCTGATCTTATCAAAGCGCAGGAGACTCTTGCAAAGAATCAGACTGACATGGCTGCTACACAGAAGGAGCTGTGTAATTATCTCAAAACTCTTACTGACAAGATGTCAGAGAAGACTCAAGAGAAGGAGAAGGAGAAATCCTCAGACGACGATCCTGAAGTAATTCCAATCCATACAGTAGAAGACGACGAAGTCCACAAAACTGCTGCAGACAACTCATCAGCGAAGGGATCATCGAATTTCATCACTCGCGAGGATCTGGAGCACCTTTGGAGAACCGTGGAAAAGACAAAACATCGCATGTCCATCGTCATCAACCTCCTTATCCTGCCGCTACGCAGAGGATTCCACTCCCCAAAGGTTACGTTTCTCCAACCTTCACCTTATATGATGGAACTGGCAATGCTCGGGAACATGTCTCTCGTTTTCTCGAAGCCCTGGGAGAACATGAACATAATCATGTCGTTCGTCTCAAGGAATTCTCAAAATCTCTGAAAGGCAGAGCATACACCTGGTATAACAACATCGCACCAGGGACTATCAACAATTGGGGAGAAATGGTTAACGCATTCTACAGGAAATACTTCTTCGTGTCAGAACAAGTCACCCTCTCCGACCTTGGAAGATGTTTCAGAGGGTCAGTGAAAATCCCAATGATTATGTGAAAAGGTTCAGAGTCCAAGCCCTGGATTGTCATGACCCAAACGTCACGGAGCAACAACTGGTGGACTTGTGCATCAATGGCATGCTCCCGGTCTACAGGGCCTTGCTAGAAAACCTTCGATTCCAGACTTTCTCAGAGCTTCACGAAGCTGCGAAGAGGTCGGCAACCACTGCACCCGCTTTTGGAAAGAGCAAAGTCTACAAAGACTGAGATTCAAAAGACACTCGAGGAAGCAGGCGTTTGATCAACAAGCAGTACAACCTGCAACCTTCAACAAATGCTGTCGCGGAAGGGAGTAAGCGAAAAGCAGAACCACACACAAGCATACTCCACCCCTTCAAAGGCACACAAGAAGGAGAATTCGAAAATCCCTCCTCAGCATACGGAAGATCCAGAAGCACCTGATTTTCCCTGTTCAATGGAAGAAGTTAATGAACTACTCGATGCCTGGATTCAAGATGGTGCAATCAAATTGCCTTATGTCAAGAAGGAACCAACTGAAGAGGCCATGGAAAATCCTCGGTATTGTCGCTTCCATAGATACGTCAGCCATCCCACAAGTGATTGCAAAATTTTGAAGCGCATATTCAAAGAAAAGGTCGAATCAGGAGAGCTCAACCTGGGGACTGAGGGAGTGCACAAAAACCCCTCCCAGTCAGAACTTTTACCATCTCTGAACCTCCTGTCAAGGAAGCGGTCCAATCTCTGATCGAACATGTCTGCGAGTTGTTGTATCTTTCGAAAGCTCAAAGGAAAGACATGTTTGCTGCACTGAACCACATCGTGTCCGGAAAACGTCTGCTGATCCAAGAACCACCACCGACCTTCAGCCACCGACAAAGAAATGTATGACTGGGGACTGCTCACCACAGTGCACATTAAAGGAAATGAGTTCAAAGGGCGTTCGTCGATGTTGGTACCGCTGTCAACATCATCCCTTTGAAAACTCTCAGAGCTGCGGTATTACTCGACAGGAAGCCACCCACGCTCCCATAGCAATAGGGACCACGAAGGAATCTCCAGAGACGCATACGGCTTCATCACTCTCAAAGTTACGGAAAGATTGATCTGCACTGAGGCCAAGTTTTTCATAATCCGGGAAGACCCTGGATACGACATGGTCCTTGGAAGAACTTGGATTCATGGAAGGATAACGATGCCTTCAACACATCCTGTCATCGACAAGGATTCCGAGTCGGAAGACGAAGCAGAGGACGCACCACCGTTTGAGCATCTGGAAGAAGTAAAAACTCTGATGGGACTTACGCAGGAACTTGAGAAAATCCGCACACCTTTGTCAGAAGGTTTCGAGCTCAGGCAAGTCTTATTCCTCCTCATGCTCCAATATTACCAATGTTCAAATACGCTACTATGGTCCAGGGACTTCTCCCCATGAACAATTTAGCAGTCATCAAAAGCTACGAGTGGGTAACTTCACCTCAGCAATATTACACTCAATGGTTGGGTTCAGAACTTCTTCAAATCGGTCACTCCATCGAGAGGTTTATTGCTGAAGACTGGCTAAGCATGATCAACACTATGCTGGATACTCTCTTCCGCGCGAGTGTCCATATGTGCCACAATCGTGGAATTCCTCAAACAGGGAATTCCGAATCAGCGGAAGATATTCAAGGCACGATCGACCAAGCCTAACAAGTTTCATGAAGGGGACCTGGTTCTCAAAGCAGTTCAGCGCGGTCTTCATTCTACAAGGAACTCCAATTGGGAAGGACCATTCATGGTCGCTAAGTCCGTGGCCGGAGGATACTACAAATTGATCAACACAGATGGCAGAACCCTACCAGTAATTCACGAAAATTGGCTCAAGGCGTTTATCTGAAATTATTGGACATTTAAGGTATTGGGCGTTCGAAGCATTCATGGCGTTGGATTTAACATTTAGGATTTTCTTTCATTTGTATTTCAATTCCTCCAAAACATTTGCAATACTTGCAATCAGTATTTGAATTCAGCAATTTATCAAAATTCAGTTCATATTTCGTAAAAGAAAATCTCTATCAAATCTACAAGAAAATCCTTAACCATCAGTCAATCCAAAACCATAAATATCAAAACCCAAGTATAAACCTCACATCTCTCAGAAGTTCAGAAGTTCAAGAGATCAGCAAGAAAAGGCTTTCGCTCATCAGCATCCTTCAAGATTTGCAAAACCGCCCTCTCCTTGCTCAACTCCTCGGTCAGCTTGGCAATATTGTCCTCATTCTCCTTCACAACATCATTGGTAAAGGGTATGTTCTTCTCACATGAATCCTTGATAACGTTTATTTGCTTACGAAGGCATTTCACGTTGAGGCCAAGTCTTTCTGAATTCTCCAAGTTAAACTCCCAATCAAAGAGTATATCTGGAGTCACGGTACTCCTGGGTCTCATATGCATATCACTCACGACACGCAAGATAACGCCTACTTGCATGATTAAAGCATAAGCACACCCAGGGTTCCTGTCAACGATCATGTGTCCAAACTTCTTCCATATCGTCTCGTACAAGCGTGCATATCCAATGGGAACGCTGAATCCACTGACCAGTTCATGATACGGGAGTGAAGTGTTAAAGGGAGTATCGAAAGAAACCCCTGCAGTTGGATATTCATACACTATTATACGGTTCTCAGTCACTGGAGTGGCTTCCACGACCAAAGCAACAGTTCCTTCGGTATTCTCCGCTGCTATCTCGGTTTCTTCTATCACTGAGGCAACAACCATCTAGTTTTCCATAACATCAGCAGCGACCTTCTCATGGCCTCGAAGTGCATGTATGTCTGTATCTTCATCAATAACTTCGGAAGGGTTAGAGTTGTCATCATTGGCTCCAGTATCCTCAACTTCGGTATTTAGCACCTAATACGAAGATTACATGAGGTTAGAGTCACGAAGCCAAAGGAGATTATGAAACACAGTATACCCACAAGTCAATATCATCAAAGTTCGTCATACTACATTCAAGGCACGATCAAATAACATGAAAGTCATGAAAACACATTTTACGATGAGTCCGTCTAAAGAAACTGAACTCTTCCATGTACTAAGAGACGAACTGGGAGAAATCTACAAGGAATCTGAGGATGGGTCATATTCCGTTCTCTTCGTATGGATGTCCTTTATGAAATGTAAAATTTCATGACAATCCGATGAACGAGCGAGTAGATGTGGCCAAAATATCAAGTGATGCGCAATCTGAAAAAGTTCTGGAAGTCTCCTGGAAGTTTACTATTTCGCCTTTTTCAGGCTCTGAACGTGCTCAAAACTTAAAAATCTTCGTTGCTAAAGCTTGGAAATTTTCCGGCTTGAATTTGCACATGCAGATCATCAAAATCCGACTCCGGACGAAGATTCTACAGCGTTCCTACTAAAAAGCTGGGTTCTGAATTTCCTGACGACGAAATTCGACTAAGTTTTCACATATTCACATGGGTTCTCATTCATTCATTCACAAGTCAGCACTTTTATACTTCTATGAAGAATGTAAAGTATATATACTTACTTTAGGAGTCTCCAAAGTGTCCAAGGGGTTGGAATTGTCCACATCAACGACAAGAGGAACATCACTTCCATCCGGATCTGAATCTTGGGAATTACCTCCATTCCCATTCCCAGAGGATGATTGAGTTCCAGAATTCTCCATCTCCATGACGACATCCTCATGTACACGTCCTTTACAATCAATATTTTCATCTATGAAGCACCCCATTTGAACATGTGAAGAAATACCTACAGTTTCTTCGTCACTCAAATCAGCGATTGCTTGTTCAGTAGCAGAAAATTGAAGACCTTCAAGACTTGATGGAGTAAGATTCTGCAACAAAATTAACAACATTGGCTTCATGATTCTAATGCTAATAACAATGAAAGTCACGGTGAGAAATATTGGGAACTCACCAAAGAATGAACTGGGGACTTCACGGTATTAGGTAACAACTTATAACTTTTGTTCCTTCCTTCTCCGCCGTGAACAACTTCTCCAATATCTGAAAAATCTGCATGGATTTGAGGTCTTACGCTACGACCGTCCTGTAAAGAATTCAATAACATGATCAAAATACAGTTACCATGGTTTCATAAAAGACATGTGGATAATCTTACTTGAGAACATCCTGGAGATAATTTTCGTTTATCACCAGAAAGGTACTTCAGTCTTGGTCGACCAGAGATCATCTCAGCAGACGGAGGAATCTTCGCTGACTAACTGTCACGAATTCATACAACCTCTCAAATTTTTGATGCCAGAATTCTATATAACCTGGGGTTACATATGCAAATCTATCGGAACTAGGAAACCAGTAACTACTCCCTTCAACGTGAGTGTGATCTAAACGAGACGCAAGCTGATCAACTGATGGTTTCCTTCTCCGGGTAGTTGGAACACATTGATCCATACCCATTTGTCGAGTCGCCCTATCAATGTTGTATTATTCTATGGCCCACTCTCCATGCATAACGAATAACAAGTGACCATGAGTACAACTCAACATGAATGATCTCTCACCATCATTCGGGTTAGCACCAGATTTCAGAGTCGTGCTCTCTGCAGTATTTAAAGTCGTTGGTTGAGAAACATAATCAGGAACCGACACCCACGGACGAAAGTCGAACTCCGATTCTTCATCCAACACATCAATGAGGCGTGCTTTAAACCGAGGCTGCTTTGTAAACCAAAGCATGATTCAGGCATTATCTTTCTCGGCGAAGATGTGACGGGCATCACTATTTGGTCCTTGCAGGATATTACGTGGGATAGGCGCATAATTCTTGAAGTGTTCCCACATCAAAGCTTGAAGAAACATCGTGTTAACATAACACTCAATCTTCATGAAGCCATTCAACACGCTGGAATCTAACACCAAGGAGTCTAAGTTAGAATACAAGGAACCCAGGAATAAGCTACCTATTGGGAGTTGCTCACCTTGAGACATCTTAATAGCAAAAGGGATTACGAAAGGCTTCAACAAATGTCCGCTGTCTTCGAATATGTCTCTGGATAACCATAAGCATAAGAAAGCGGCAATAGGTAACATACCGGTGATGGGACTATCAGAAACCTCATCTCTTGGCACCAACATGTCAACCAATGGGCATAACAACCTTTACTACCAGACGCCTTATTCACTTCTTCCATCGCAGCTGTCAGAGTGTCAAAAACCACTTTTTCCTCATCCGAAAGACCTCCAGAGAAATTACCTGTAATCGGGAGATGCATCAAAGCAGCCACATCTTCTAAGGTAACAGTAAATTCTCCCCATCTGCATATGAAGGTGTGAGTGGGAACACACCGACGAGCCAGCAAAGCCACGATACTTTTCACATCATGATTAATAGACAAGTCTCCGGAAGCTTGAATAGCTCTCGTCACTTGCGCCTGGTTGAGCATAGCCCTGACATGAGGGAAACCCAACATATGCCTCTCCCATCCAGAATTTTTTCCAAAGGGCGTCGAGAAAGCTTAAACTTTATGGTCGATGCAAGGAAAAGCCCTCGTTCGAGACAAAGCCGTATTACCATCTTCGGGGTCACCAATTTCTTCTGAGTCACAGTCCTAGGGTTGATCAGAAGACGATATACTGGGGACTTGAGATATGCTTCAGCTCCTTTTGGATCCTCCTCAAAGAATGCGTCGTCTATATTCGGAATGTTCTTCACGCCAGTGGCATCCTCCTCTTCTTCACCAATGGAGGTATCGTCCGTGCATGCATCATCCCTGGAGATGTCATCATCAGTGTGCGATTCGTCCATTGAAGTATGTTGGCTGGGGAATTGGTCATTTTTCCTAAAACAACTGCAAAGTCCACATTACATTCTACTTCAGTATGCTGTCCAGACATGAATCAAGGAAATACGGAAAAAATGGTAACTCTTAACTCTTACCTTTTGTACTTCCACTAACAATAGTGATAGTAACGGTAGAGTTAACACCTCAAAATCGTTCGTCTCTTCGAAAACTGCAAAAACGAACGAAACTTTATTAATTTCGAAACTGATTTTTCATAAAATCACGGACACAATTTTCATAATGGGAACATTCACACAACTGACCTAAGAAGTTTATAACAATAAAATATTTCATTATAAATATATTGTCTATCTTCGAAGGTTCCTCGAAACACGTTTTGATTTTTCGAAAAAACAGCAATTAATGCAACTTGCATACATAAATTCTCAAGGATTTTATCTAATGAAAAAAATCATGCAAAAAAATATATCATCATATTTTGCACAATATATGTCACGGCTGCATATATATAAAAAAAAATTATTTTTCCTTCGTATCGTCGTTATTTGTCTTTAAAACGAAGGTTTATTTCAAAAATATTGTGAAAGCTCACATCTCATACATATGATAAGTTTTGTATTTACATGAAAGCTCATAAGCAAAATTTTATCACTGGACACAAGTTCATCATACATATTTTCCTTCGTGTCGTCGTTATTTGTCTTTAAAACGAAGGATTATTCCGATTTCATGAAAATTCACTTCTTTTATGATGAAACCTTGGTATACATGAAAGCTCATAACTAAGTTTTATCACTGGACCTAGGTTCATATTTAAAAAAAAATCTCTCTCAAATCAGGGATTATAGTTAGTTTTCAAAACTAACGATCGAACGAACACGTTTTCAAAAAACGAGGGTTTTTTCATAAAACTCACACCAATTGTATACACATGTATATGATTTCAACATGATCACTTTCATGTAAACAACCAAACATCAAAAAAAAAAATCGCTCACCTGGTCGGGCCGGCCGAAACTGGCCGGACGGTGGCGGCGACGTCGGGCGATCGGAACTCCGCAAAAAACTCCTGATGCTCGGACGTGATGAAGATGAAGGCGTGATGGAGCTCTGGGCGTGAAATAAAAAAAAAGGGGGGTTAATCCTTTTATACAATTTTTATTGCCAAAACCTAATTTTCTAAGGATTTCCTTATTGGGCCCGGCCCGCGAATCCTAACCGACCATGGACTCGTCGTCCAAACCAGCGGTCAACACCAATTTATGCTCATCAAACGATGCTCCAATCATGACATTGAAGCCTTCATCAAGTCGTGGTTTGCTATGCTCTCTAAATCCGGTAACGTCTCAACTTACGACTAAGTTCAATTACTGGTATTATTATTTATGGCCGGAAAATCACCATTTAATGCTGACTGAGGAAACACTTTCCTCAGTAAGCAGGGGACTTAATGTAGATGGTGGATTTTCGACAAGGCTAAATCGTAAACTCATAATTATACGAAGCTCTGATCCAGCAATCAGACGTGAGTATCGAGACACGGTCTCTCATCGAATTCTCAACGGAGAGTACTTTCTCTCAGAGTACATGTAGATATGTAGTCTCACGACTGGACAACGACATATCTCATGAATACTGAATACTTTCAGTGATTATTTCTATATAGTATCACGAGATGGACGGCTCCTAGACAGCTTGCTCTGCTAGTATAGAGCGATAACGTCTTCAGGAACAAACAACGTTTACCCTGACTATATAAAGGATATGACTTACCGACAAGCTCATATCGGGATAATTAATGCTCCTAGACAGCTTGCTCTGCTAGTATAGAGCCACAAAGTTAATTATTCCTAATTACAATTGCTCCTATTCCATGGTCGAATCCGACTGGTCCCATGGAATGGCAATAACAATTGTTCTGATTCTATGATCGAATCCACGACTTGATCTCATAGAATATCAATAACTATATTATCTCATTACTCCGATTTCATGATCGAATCCACAACTGGTCTCATAAATGGTAATAGATAAATTAATTACTCCGATTCTATGGTCGAATCTACGATCCCATGGAATGGTAATGCTCACTTTATTATTCTGAATTCGTAGTCGAATCCTCAGCTGATCCTATGAATTAATAAAAACATCTTATTACTCAGTTTTGTGAATTATTCTCCATGAATTCCACAATTAGTAATAAATAATCAACAACCGGGCGTCTGAGCTACCTCTAAGTAAGCCCGATTCAAATGGTGAAGTGTATTCAACGATACACTAACAGTCACCGCACGAACGAGTATTTCAAAATACAACGAAACGATGAACCTATGCAAAATAGGAAGAAAATAATAAATAATTAAAAATATTGACCAGGGTGCTGGGAGCACGGACACACGACCTACCGACCGTGTCATGGTCAATCCATGCCAGTTTTATATTTTTAATGCATTTTTATTATTTTCCATGATTTGATGAAAATTCTCTCATCTGATCAAATCTCCTTCGTCTCGAAAAGCTCCTCGGTTTCATGGTACTTCCATAAATCCATAAAATAATATAAAATTAAGGAAAGGAGTGTGGGCGTGACCATTGGCCAACCGGCCATGCCTTGGTCCCATCCGGCCCCACACCCCACGGTTCCCTATTATTTTATTATTATTATTATTTCTCTAATTTCATGAAAAACTCCTTGATTTCATGGTATTTTGCACAAATCTCATAATAATAAAATAAATAAAATTATGAAAACTTGCGGGACCGGGCTACACCGGCCGACCATGCCCTAGCCGGTCCCACACCCCTTGCTTTATTATTTTATTATTATTTAATTTTTCCTTGAATTCATCAAATTCCTTGATTTTATGGTATTTCTCTCAAATTAGGAAAAATTCCCTCAAATCATCAAAAATACCTAAAAATATTAAAAATTATGAAAACTCGTGGGACCGGTCCTAGCCGGCCGCCATGCCTCCACGGTCCCACACTCCCGTGTTTTTATTATTTTAATATTTTTCTTCGATGAACTCATGAAAACTCCTTCAATTCATGGAAACTCCCTAAATTCATCAAATTTCTCAAAATTCATGAATTTTCATAAAATCATCAAAATATTATAAAATTAAGGAAAAGGCACCACGAGATCGTGGTCACGACCGACCGACCATTCCTTGACCACGGCGGTCCCACGCCTCCTCATTCCTTATTTTATAATTATTTTTCATCATCTCATGGTGTTTTCCTCAGTTTCGTCGAAACCCTAATTTTGGCATATTTTCTCGAATGGATGCTCAATTGCACGCCAGAAAATATAAAAATTCTAAGGACTGAGACGCGGACGCCTTGGGGACACGAGCACGCTATCTTGACCGACCAAGATTGGCTCTTTGGCTCACGGAATCCGGTCCCATCAATTTTCACAGTTTTGACCTAATTTGCACAATTGCTCGTATTAGGTCCAAAACTCTTCCAAACACTTTGGATTTTCATGAAGTGATCGTCAGGTGGTCACGTGACAACCCAGGGCCGGTTTCATGACTCCATGGTCGGTCCCTCGCCTCGTCATAATTAATTAGGTTTTCTCATCTAAGTCTCAGACGAGCATTTTTGAATAAATGATTAAGCCAACATTTAATCATTCTCCCACCAAAAAATCGTCAACTCTTCAGGAGATCTTCGTATTTGCTCACGTGAGCATATGGACACTACATGGTTGATCCACGGTCCCATATAGTCGCTCCCTCCTTCGTTCTATGGTTAAACTTCTGACGAACCATGAATTGATCATCAATTGATCAAATTAGGGTTTCTGAATCCAAGGATCATCATTCCAGATTCCAACCTTTATAATTTTACGACGACCTCATGGTCATTAATTTTATTAATTATGCTCGGTCCAACGACCAATATTCTAATTAGTATTTTTGGTACGCTGCCAATAATCCATCAGATGAGCAACACATGCTCAGACGATCAAATATTCAACAATTCATCACATGAGAAACACTTGCTCAGATGATAAATATTTTCTCAAGCCAAATAATATTGGTTCAACAACCAATATTTAACGATCCATCGAATGAGTAATACTTGCTCTCTTCATCGGAAGAACTATACCTCTGTCTCATGACATGTTCAACTCATGAGTTTCAGAACATCATGTTCAACTCAGCAACTACATGGACTCATCGTCCCATCAAACCAAGAAGTCATCAATTGATTAACATACCACGAGACGTCAATCGTGTCACTTTGGGGGATATCACTTAGGGTTTTGGTCTGGCGGTCTATGGCACGTGTGTTCAAACACACGATGGAATGTGAGCAATTCGTGAAATCAGTTGAAGGAATTTACGAGGTAGTGGGTGGAAAATCGACCAAGTCTCCACACGTTGAGCAACTGGTTTCAAACACGATCTCCACTTCCTCACTCCTTGATTCCATCAACTGTCACACTTCATGGGATCATGGTGTCTAAAATTCCAGCAATATAAATAAGTCTCTGAATCATGATTGAATCATCATCAGTATCATCAATCTTACGTCTCATCGACAACACGAGATCATCAACTCATCAATTGAGCAACTACTCTCAATTGAGCAATTTCAATCATTCAGAGCTTATCATATTCAGAATTCACACACCCACAATCTTTGATTACCATTGATTCCAGGCATTTCTCAGCTTCCCTCCTACAGATCAACCCATCCTCTCTTGTGACCGAATTTACTCTGGAATGGTCATTGTCTTGATTTAGGCCGGAGTACTACAGATTGATCTCTCGAATCTAAAGCACCCCCTTTGCAGCGGTGCATCTGTGTGAGGTTTAACATTTCACTCGGTTTGAGGAGTCTCCTCCGTACGGTCGTCTCCTCAATTCCTTAAAAAACAGCAAATCATTTTTCCCCATCTACACCTTCAAAAGCTTGCACACCCATAGAACCTCAACGGTAGAATTTGGCAAACTTTTAAATTTTGTTTCAGTAGAAGACCTTGCAGCTGTGGGTTGTCTCTTACTAGACCAAGAAATAAGATTAATTAAAAAAATACAATATCCGCCAGTACATTTACTCGAAGCTGGATCCCCATCCTAAGAAATAGGATTAGATTTTTCTGCTTCAAGTAGTGTTAGGACAATCCAGGGATGGGTGACTTCCCGAGAAGTTATTTCTGGATCACCGCAACGGTGCCCGTTGAAAACTCCACACTGCTGGATAGCCGTAGTGGGGACAATACCGGTGGAGGGATGAGTCATAAAAATGGTATCAGAGCCAGGTTACCAGCAGTAACTTCTTGTTGAAAACTTCACACTGGCGGATAACTGCAGTGGCTAAATGAGGACAATATCGATGGAGGGATGGATCATTACATGAATATTTCTGAATAATCAAAATCTTTTTGACATAACCCCCTAGCCAAAAGTCTAGCTCTGTATCTATATATGGAGCCATCTGCATTTAGCTTAATTCTGAAAGCCCATTTACAATCAGTCGCATTTTCTGAAGGATGAAGAGGAGATGTAGATCATGTACCAACAAATTACAAACCATTATAATCATTATTCAAGTCAATTCCCTACTTTGGTAATTTTTGAGCTTTATTAATACAAGTTGGAACTCGTGGAGGTTGAGAAACGACTAAGTAGCCGAAAGAGTATTCTTAGTAGAGTAAACCTTTATCTTGAAAACACCAGTTTTCCCTCTTGTAGTCATAGTATGATAATTGAAAACTGGTAAAATAGGTCGAGATACTGACTCACTCGAAGGAGTAATAGGACTATCAACAACAAATTCACTAGAAAAGGTAGTGTATTAGAGACAAGTGTGTCAGATACAGGTAAAGATAGTGTTATGACTATGTCAGAGATACAGTTGACAACATATTTGGATAAAACATGAGGAATAAGGTGTTTTATTGGATATACAAATTCCTGAAATAATACATCCCTTGAATTTAAACTTTGCCAGTAGTGACATCCAAACATCTGTAACACTTATGCTATTATACCCTATAAAAATGCAAGAGATACTTCTTAGAGCAAGTTAGTGTGCAACCTATGAAACAACATCTCAAAAGGTGACTGAAATCCTATGGACCTTGCTGGTAGTTTGTTGATAGTAAAATTGGTGATATTGAATGCCTCAACCTAATAAGTTGTTGTACTTGTTAGAGCATTGCTCGGTCGAACTCGCAAGCGTTGCTATCTCAAGTTTGTTTATCAAATTTAATTGATCAAAACTATAGTCTTGATTTCTAGTCTACTTATAGCTATGTCTCAGATTAGGATAGAATGTGTAGTTGAGCTTTAGACTTCACGACGTTCATCGATTGAAGACGAGGATCTACTGAGGAGAGCTTGGAGGAACTTCATCAACAAAAGGCATGTGGAGACTAAAACTTATCTATCACTTAGAAGTTTATTCTATTTTATCTCCTAAACTAAGTCGTGTAGCTATATAGACTTTTATATTATACACATTTGATATTTCGAGCCAAGTTTATATCGCTTATCTATTTCTAGAAATATGTGTTGGAAGATTTTTTCTTTAGCTAGGTTCATCATATTCTTGACGAGTTTACTTGGAAAAAATTTATTTGTTGGAAACTAAATAATAAGTCAAAAGATGATCATGTGGAAATTTCCTTGAAATATCTTACAGGATTTGTGCGAGACAATCATTTGATGTCGACTTGGAAAGTTTCGTATTGATCCTTCGATCACTTGAAAATTACTTATAAGCTAAAAGTTATGTGAGAAAGCTATTGTCGTCTTCTAAGGATGTTTCAATGATTGGAATGGGAGTTTAGAAAAATACCTTTGTCTGGATACAACACAGTATGCGTACTTAGTATGCAAACTGTTTTGGTATGATTCAGGTCTGGAACTTTGTTTGTATACCTAGTATACGAACGGTTTTAACTGTTAAAGTCCGGGAACCATGTTTACATACCAGTATGCGAACGGTTCTACCCGAGTTAGGTCCGAGACAACTGTTTGCATACTCGTTTGCAAACAGCTGGACAAGACCAAAGTACGGAAGCTATAGTTTGCGTACCTGTTTGCAAACTTAGTGGTTAAAGTTCTAAAATCGGTTTAGTATGATTTCCATACTCATGAACAAATACATTTATGAATTAAGGAATTTAATCTTTGCAAACCGTGGCTTAATGTTCATGAATTGATTCTTACGAATCAATCCGATTTGGATTCAGTTGGTTCATATATATTTTGATTCAATTGGTTCATATCCGATGAAATTGGGAAATATTTGGGGATCTAAATACTAATTCTTTACAAGCTGAAGAAAATGTACTATCCGCAACTTTATTATCTGACAGTAATCCTGAAGACATTTAATTGTTGAATAAATTGGTCACAGCTAGGGGGGTGCAAGAAGTTATATCTGCTCCACAAAGAGAACTCCTCTATCAAAAATCCAGGATTAAATGGTTAAAAGAAGGAGCTGCCAGCACAGAATTCTTTCACACAAGTATCAAGATAAGAAATGCTCATAATACTATTTCTGAAATTGAGAATCAACTCAACAAGAAATTTATGATGTTCTAGTCAAACATTTTGAAGCCAAATTTAAATACACTGAAGTAAAAATGTCAGATAATCTGTTAAAAGTAGTTCCTGAAGTTTTAAGCAATGGAGACAGATACTAATAGACTCAGTACCTTGTGCAGAAGAAATAAAAGTTGCAGTACATGAATTGGACCCTGATAGCTCACCAGGACCAGATGGGTTTGGAGGATGGTTTTATAGAAAATGCTGGAACATAATTGGAAATGATGTTATTAAGGCCATACAATATTGTTGGAAGAGATGTTATATTCCTAATGGGCTAAATTCTAACTTCTTAGTCTTGATATCTAAAGTGCAGAATGCAAAGAAGCCACATCAGTTCAGGACAATTGGTTTAGCCAATTTCTTCTTCAAAATCTTTACTAAAATCCTAGCTATGAGGATAAGCATTTTGCTGAGTAAGATAATCTCCCCCAGCAAGGAGCTTTTATCGAAGGTAAATCTATTCAAGAACAGATAGTACTAGCTTCAGAAATGGTGAATGAAATGGATACACCTAGAAGAGGAGGAAATGTTGCTTTGAAGATTGACATCACTAGGCTTTTGATTCTATTAGCTGGGAATTCTTGTTTGAAGTCCTAAACAGATTGGGGTTCTCTGCTAACTTCATTAAATGGTTGGACACTTTATTTTCATCTGCAAGAATCTCAGTTATGATCAATAGGAGGCCAACAGGTTACAAGTAGAGGGGTCAGACAAGGAGACCCACTCTCTCCTATTCTATTTATCCTTGATGAGGATGTGTTAAGCAAAACTCTAATTAAAATGGTGGATGACAGAAAACTTATTCTAATGGTGAATATAGATGGAATTTGCCCTACACACACTTTTTTTTTGCTGATGATATGTTCTTGTTTTGTAATGGAGATAAGAGAAATGTGAAAAGATTAATGCAGACCTTAAAGGAATATCAAGCAGCATCTGGTCAAGTAGTAAGCTCAGTAAAGAGCAAATGCTTTGTTGGAGGGACTTCTTCTTCAAGAAAAGAAGCTATAGTAGAGGAGTGTCAAATGCAGCTATCTGTCTTCCCTGATAAATACCTGGGAGTAACATTATTCACATGAAGAGTTAAATCTTGCCATATCTAGAGTGTGGTTGAGCAAATTCAGCATTATCTAGCTGGATGGAAAGGTAAAAATGTTAGTATTCCAAGAAAGACTTACATTAATCAAAACTGTTTTATGCAGCATACCAGTATACAATATGTCCATATACAAATGGCCAAGAAGTGTGTTAAAGGAATGTGAAAAAATCATTAGGAATTTTCTATGGTCAGGTGACCCAATTGTGAGGAAGACAGTTACTTTGAAATGGGACAAAGTTTATTCTCCATTGGAAGAAGGTGGACTGGGCATAAGAAGATTGGACATCATCAACAAAGCACTATTAATGAAGTTGGTTTGGAAAGTGCAACAGGGAGAAGAGGTATGGGCATTGTTCTTTCAATCCAAATTCAAGAAGAAGAATGGAGAATGGATAACGTACTACAGGGAATCTTCCATTTGGCCAGGACTAAGGAGTGTTATGAATGATGTGGAAGAAAATTCTAGATGGCTAGTTGGTGATGGAAAGAATATAGACGTATGGGAAGATGCTTGGATCAAAGACAAGCCATAAAGTTTATTATATCCAGAAAATGAATTCATTCAATAACATAAACACATAAAGGTTAGTTCACTCTTGATTGATGGAGTTTGGAACATTCCAGTTGATTTTCTAAATTTCTTTGCAACCAATGAGCTGCATACTTCAGATGGACAGAAAGACAAAAAAATATGGAGTGGGCCCATAATAGGTAACTTCAGTGTTTCTTCAGTCGTGCAATGCATAAGGAAAAAATTCCCAGTTATGAATGATTTAAGATGATATGGAAAACATGTGTTCATCCCATAGTCAAAAGCTCAATATGGAAAATTGATAGACATATCTGTGCAACTGATGACAAATTGAAGAAAAAGGGATTTAATATTGCTTCTAGATGCTTCATGTGTAGAGATGCAGAGGAAACACTGGAACATGTGCTATGGTTATGTAATTTCAGCCTTAACCTATGGCTTTGGATTGGTAATATATTTAAATTCAAGAATCCAAGTTCAGTACATGACATTCTGGGGCTAGCAAAACACAAAGTTCAGTAATCCAAGAACTCTGGATAGCAAATGCATTCATCACATTAAGAGAGATATGGTTTTACAGGAACAACTTATCTTTTGAATAAGAAGTTGAAAATATGGAAAAAATCAAACAAAAGATAGTATTTCTTACTGGAGAATGTGAATTCAGACTGAAAGGATACATGAGAAATGATGATTATGATCTCCAAATCCTGAGCTTTTTTGGCATAAAATACAGAAAAACATATAATATCAAGGTGATGGAAGTTCATTTCAACTTGCCAGCTGAACCAAATTTTTTAATTTGCTATGATGGAGCTTCCAAAGGTAACCCAGGTATGGAAGGATATGGATTTGTTACAAGACAGGGTATGCACTTTATTATTGCAGTAGCAGGTGGACTGGGGATTGCTATTAATTTCTTTGCTGAAGTAATGGCCATAATCTGTGCTGGAGAATGGGCAATACAGAATAAATTCCTACAAGTGTGCTTCAGATCAGACTCAAAGGCTGCAGTGCTTGCTATCAAGAACATGAATTTACCATGTTTGCTATTGCTAGATGGAATAAGATCAGTTCTGCATTAAAAGAGTATGATATAGAACATAGCTACATGGAAGTCAATTTCAGTGCTGACAAGGTGGCAAAAGAGGGAAGTGGACTAAATAAAAATTGTGTAAAAATCTACATTGAGAGCAATAATATTCCTCTAGAATCACCTTATAAAACCTATTACAGATTTTATTAGGTCCCTTTAGGAAGCTACAATCATTTTTGTTTTCTCTTTTGTAATGCCTTTTATGGCTCTTTTTGTATTGATTCAGTTTTGATAATAATCAATAAAATCACAATTTTGATTGAGCAAAAAAAATAATATTTCTATGAGATAGTGAACAATTGAACAACTCCGTGTGAAACACAATTAGATTCATTTGATTATCTTTCATGATTGATTGATCATCATAGTTGATCTAGATGTGTTGGATGAATGTGTTTAAGAAAAAAGTGTTCATATGGCTAACTTCGGTTAACTGTTATTCATCCAACTCAATATACACGTTTAGGTACGGTTACCCATATCCAAATGAAGGTATATTTCATTTGTGTGTAACAAGCTAAGATCATCTAACGGTGGAGAGATATTGATTTGGTATTAAGCATACTTAGCTTGGATCTTAAATCAGGTTTTCATCTAACGGTGAATATTGAATGCTTTGTTACTAATCTATCTTAGCTTTGATTGAAAGAAAACCATGATTTGAAAGAATATATAAGGGAGAACTCTACCAACTGGAAAACCAAATCCCCACACTTTCTTGTGTCCTCTTTGCGACTAGAGTCAATTCTCCTTTAACCTAGGTTTTTACAGAACCATTATAGGTTAACAACTTGAAGACTTTATTTGGAATTTGTGAAGCCTGACCCAACTATTTTCTCTATGGTTGCGTATTCTGATCTTACTTGTTCTATCGTATTGAGTACTATCTTCTCTAAGATTTTCTCGAGATTTATCTCCGATAGGTAAGATATAAAAAGTAATCACAAAGCTCTTCATCTCATTCTTTGTGATTCCGCAATAACTTCTTCACTACCATATAGTTAAGTTATTGTGAGGTGATTGATATTTCTTGGCTGCTCCTCGGGAGTATAAGACCGGATTATCAATTGGTTCCTGTTCACCTTGATTTATCAAAAGACGGAACAAAAACTTCATAGGTACTTCTGTGGGAGACAAATTTATCTATCAGAATAGACTTATCTGTGGGAGACAGATTTGTTTATAAGTCTTCGACTTTGGGTCGTAGCAACTCTTAGTTGTGGTTGAGATCATCTAAGGGAATCAAGTGCTAGAATCCGGCGTGGTTCTAGAGGTGTAAGGAATGCGACTGTACCTTAATCGGCGTGAGACTTGGTTAGGGATCAAATACATTCCAGTCTGAAGTTAACTTGTAGTAGGCTAGTGTCTGTAGCGGCTTAATACAATATGGTATTCAAATATGGACTAGGTCCCGGGGTTTTTCTGCATTTGCGGTTTCCTCGCTAACAAATTTTCTGGTGTCTGTGTTATTTCTTTTCCTAATTATATTTGTTTATATAATTGAAATATCACAGGTTGTGCGTAGTTCAATCAATTGGTAACTCCGACCTTGATTGTTGGATAGGAATTGATTGGCACTTGGGCATTGGTCTTTGGTACCGTCCAAGTTATTTCTCATAACAATTGGGCTCACGGGTTTCTATCTGTTCGATTGCAGATTTTATTGAGAAATTGAGATATAAATCTTTGATATCTTTCTTGGTTGAGCTCGCTTTATAAGCTGGTGCTCTCGAAAATATATTAGAGTTAGTCCATACAGATTTCCGAAGGAATTATTGGGTGTGTGGTGGACCCGGGAAAGCGTATAAAATTGAAGCGAAATGAAAACGGGCCTACAGTAATACCGCAAGTGCACGGTCGTCGGTTGTAGCTCGTGCAAGTACGGGTCGATCCACAGAGACTGGGTGTGTTTTGGAGTGTTTAGCTATTTGGGTTCTAGTTGCTATTGTTGGGATTTGGGTACCAATGGATTTTGGTAACCAATGGGTTATGATTGTGCTTTGGGCCTTTGAGTTCTTTGGGAATGAACTGGGCTTTAGCTTTAGCCTATCAGTACACTAGGCTTTTGGAGAGAACTGTGGACTGGGCTTAACAGTTCACTTGTGAACTGGGCTTGGTAGTGAACTAGGCTTTGGTTTTGAATTTGGGCTTGGGTTCTTTTGATGTGTACTGGGCTTGGTAACAGTGAACTGGGACTTAGGCCTTAACCTGAACTGTGGTCTTAGCTGAGGCAAGCTCAGTTGCAGCAGCAGCAGTGGCTTCAGCAGCAGCAGAAGGGTAATGCAGGCTGCTCAGGGAAGCATAACAGGGCAAAACAAGGCAATATAGCAAAGGGAAAGACCAAGGCAGTGAGGATGGCAATGGAGATAGTATCATTATATACAATGTGGCAATATATACAATGATAAAACAACAGTAATCTACATGTGCATATTAACAATGGCATAAGCAAACATCAAACAACAATGATGATGGTGAAGGTGATAATGGCATAAAGAATGACAAAGAGATAAACCAAGGCCTAAGCCAAGGGCAATGGCAGGGGAGATGGTGAAGGTGAAATGGTGAAGGTGAGCCTAGGCATACAACTAGAGTGGGAAGAGAACCAGCTTGCTCACAGTCACTAGTGAGCACTAGTTTCTCCCCACTGCTCAATCAATCCAATGCTTCACAGGCTTTAGCCTAACATTCACACAAAACAGTAAACAAGAGTGATGAAAGAACACTAGGATGTTGAATCCACCATTAACCTAAGGGATATTCTACTCACAGCTAAGAAAATTACCAAAGTGCTAATTGTCTGATTAAAGCACAACTAGTCTAAGGGCTTAGCAACACTGAACATGAGCTGCACATGATGAAGACTATCTTATTGATTCATGGTTTCATCTAGTCCTAGCATTTGAGGTTTAGAACATACATAACAAGAACATTAGAGAACAGGAAAACATAAATAATGAACAACAGATGAACAATGAAGGAACAAACATCACAAACATCACATTAACAGCAGCTTAACATGAACAACAAATTGAACAGACACATACATGATTAAACAGGAACAGGAACAGTAAGAACAGAACAGAATATGTTTTGAACAATAACAGAACTAAAACAGAACACACATGATAACAATGCTAACAGAATGGATGGAGAAACAGTGAACATACATAAATTCAGAACAAAAATTAACAGAACACAGTTCTGCACGCTGGCTATTCCAGCATATCCTCTCACACACACCCTCCAGTTCTATTTATACCCAAAACATCAAATTAGGGTTATCACCCATTTTCCCAAAATCCCAAAATAAAACAGTACAATTAGGTTTACTGTTTTTCTAATGTCATGGGTCTAATTGAGCCCATTTCCCTACTCTAATCCTCTCCTGGTACGGTCCCAACATGAATTAGGGTTTCTAGAGAAACCCCCAAATTACAGAGAAATTAGGGTTAGTGATACTCACCCAAATCGAGGAAATTTCTTCCATGTAGTCTCGACCCATTCTTCCTCTGACCTTCCTGCTCTTCTCGGCTGCTTCAATTTCTGTCTCTAACCTCACCTATTTCATCAACTTCTAAACTAGGGTTTTCGGGTTGAGAAGTTGATGTAATAGATGGCTAGAGAAGAAGGGGACGTGATGGTGGTATCTGCTACGGTCGGGGAAGAAGTGATGGTGGTGGAGAAGGCGAGGTAGTGACAGTTTGCAGAGACAGGGCATGGAGGTGGTGGTGGTTCTGCAACTGATTTTGGGAGAAGGGGAAGGAGCTCGACTGTTTTGGGAGAAAGGAAGTGTTTGTTTGGGTATAGGGTATCGGGTTCTACGGTGTGAAGCGGGGATAGCGCGGTTTGATGATCTGCGACAAGGAGCGATGGATGGGAAGATGGTAGGTGGATCCAACGGCGATACGGAGGTAAGCGTGGAGCGACCGTCGGATGAAGGGATGTAGCAAAACGGACGACCCAAGATGGAGATGGGCGTTGCGATGTAAAGCGGGGGCTTCGGAGTTTGATGTGCGATGATGGAGCGACCGTAGGATGCTGAAATGCTTCGATCTGACGGCTGAAATACGAGACGGGCTTGGATAGTGGAAATGTGTTTGAGTAAGGGTTTTGGGCCTTGGGTATGCCAAGCCCATATCTTCTTTAAGGACAATTCTTCTTCTTCAAGCCCACTTCTAGCCTTTTGGTCTTGTGCACAACATTCTTCGCGGCTTCCTTGTGTAATTCCTCCCGGCTTTTCACTACTTTTCTGCTCTTTTCGCTCCGCGACTCATCCGAACTTCATTTATTACCTAAAAATGCAAGATTAAGTAAGAAAAATATTTATTCTTGAAAACAATGAAAATACAGAATATGGGATAAAATGTAGAATTAATGCACAAAAGATGAGTTAAATGCCAAGAAAAATATATAAAAATATGCACTTTTTAGCACTCATCAAATACACCCAAACCTGAATTTTACTTGTCCTCAAGTAAAACAAAACTAAGGAAATCCTACCTATACCACTGTCGCTGGTCTCTCGAATGCATTTAGCGTATGCACTAAGCCTTTTAAACCACTAAGTGTCCCTAGTGGACGAGTGAAGTCTCGTGAAGGTTTGCTTAGAACATACCTACAAAGTTCTAGGTCAAAATATAAGCTCAGATTCCATCAAATGTGACATGTGCAAGACAGTTTAAGCTCACAGCAAAATGGAGATGTCAATCTAGCTATCAAAGGCACAATCCTAGCACTGATAACAAAAAAATACATGTGATAAGAGTGTAAAGTGTATCTACACATGTGTAAAGAAAGATCTGAAGTTATGACTACTAATCACCAAGAGATAGTTTCTCAGGCTAAGAACCAAGGTCGAAATCTAGCTAGCTGTCCGGACTTTACGAGAATTGTGAATGAGTTGGAGGTATTTCACAATTACTCGCGTTGTACATCAATGGCATACACCCTCCTTGCTTATTACAAAGAAACAACAAAATGACTCTTTACATTGACTACTCTCTTTTATTTTTGGAACAAGAGAGGATGGAATTGATAAATACTTGATTTTTTTTTTTTTTTTTTTTGGAGCTAAAATTGAAATTGATTTTTACATATGGTAGCTCTTTTGATACATAACAAAAAGAAACAAAAAAAATTACATGACACTTTGCAAGAGGTAGCCCTTTTTGATGCACCCAGTTAAATTCGATGGTTGTCTTTCTTAATGTAACCTCCACCTTCTATCCCAACCAACCAAAGAACAAGCTAGTCAAGTTTCGTTCAGTATTCTAAAGTGATTGGCAATCGTGACTTCCTATCAAACACCTTGAAGATCGAGGCCATACATGTATTGGTAGATCGTGCGCGTGCAAATTTCTTATCACTATGTGAATTGTGCTAGAATCAGGGTGCCTAAATATCTAGACTAAGACTCCTAATAATTACATATTTGCACAAGAGTCAACATTTCAAGGTAAATGAGCTCCATTTTTTATGTTTTTTTTTCTTTCAATTTTTAATTTTTAATATTTTTTTTTTTATTTTTATTTTTTTTAAAAAAGAAAATAAAATTTGGTTTTTGAATGGGAGCAAGCCCACTGTTTGGTTTTGTGTTTGCTTTGGCTCAGCTGGTTTGAAAACGTTTGGTGAAACTGAGTCCAAAATCTCGGCCTAGAATTTGGGTACTCGGCCCACTAACGAGTTAACCTAGCGTGATCGGTTACAAGCTCAGCTGGGTTTAAAAACCCAGAATACAAAATACAAGTCCAAATTAAACAAGCTCACAAAAATTAAATACAAGCCCACAAATTAAACAAACAAGCCCACAAAAATTAATTACAAACCCAACAGAAAATAAAAAGCCCAAAAATTGGCTTTAATATTACAAGCCCACAATTAAAAATTGGAAGCCCACAATACGGGTTCTCTTAAATGGGTTACCTTTTAAGCACAGCCCAGCTGCTCTGATATTGTTGCAAAAACCCAGTTGGGCTTTGGTTCTTTTCCTTGGTGGCGTCCCAGCAGAGGAAAAACTGGTTCAGAACAGCAGGTCCAACAGCAAATGAAGTGAAGCAGATGCAGATGCAAATGCTATGCAGTGAAATGCAAAAATAGCTAATAAAACTACACGAAAAACACAGCACCAGTCCCCGGCAGCGGCGCCAAAAACTTGGTGGGCCCGGGAAAGCGTATAAAATTGAAGCGAAATGAAACGGGCCTACAGTAATACCGCAAGTGCACGGTCGTCAGTTGTAGCTCGTGCAAGTACGGGTCGATCCACAGAGACTGGGGGTGTTTTGTAGTGTTTAGCTATTTTGGGTTCTAGTTGCTATTGTTGGGCTTTGGGTACCAATGGATTTTGGTAACCAATGGGTTATGATTGTGCTTTGGGCCTTTGAGTTCTTTGGGAATGAACTGGGCTTTAGCTTTAGCCTATCAGTACACTAGGCTTTTGGAGAGAACTGTGGACTGGGCTTAACAGTTCACTTGTGAACTGGGCTTGGTAGTGAACTAGGCTTTGGTTTTGAATTTGGGCTTGGGTTCTTTTGATGTGTACTGGGCTTGGTAACAGTGAACTGGGCCTTAGCCTTTGGCTATAACCTTGAGAATTTACAGTGGGCTTTTGTGACAGAAAATAGAATTGAATTTGGACAGTGAACAGAATCAAAAGTAAACAGTAACTATGAACAAAATGAACTAAACAGAACAAAAGTAAACAAATCAATGAAACTAAACAGAATGGAAGTGAAACTAAACAATGAGACTAAACAGAAAACAAAAGCAAAACAGAGTGGAACAAAGTAAAAGTTAAGGTGACAATGAAAGTGACAAAATGTGAGACAATGAACAAGTAAACTAAAAAAAAACATCAAAGAAACTACTAGGTGATGACAGTGACTGGAAACAGTTACATACCAAGGCCTAAGCCAAGGGCAGGGGAGATGGTGAAGGTGAAATGGTGAAGGTGAGCCTAGGCATACTACTAGAGTGGGAAGAGAACCAGCTTGCTCACAGTCACTAGTGAGCACTAGTTTCTCCCCACTGCTCAATCAATCCAATGCTTCACAGGCTTTAGCCTAACATTCACACAAAACAGTAAACAAGAGTGATGAAAGAACACTAGGATGTTGAATCCACCATTAACCTAAGGGATATTCTACTCACAGCTAAGAAAATTACCAAAGTGCTAATTGTATGATTAAAGCACAACTAGTCTAAGGGCTTAGCAACACTGAACATGAGCTGCACATGATGAAGACTATCTTATTGATTCATGGTTTCATCTAGTCCTAGCATTTGAGGTTTAGAACATACATAACAAGAACATTAGAGAACAGGAAAACATAAATAATGAACAACAGATGAACAATGAAGGAACAAACATCACAAACATCACATTAACAGCAGCTTAACATGAACAACAAATTGAACAGAACACATACATGATTAAACAGGAACAGTGCATGAAACAGCACAAATTGAAGAGACTCAAAAAAACATTAACAGAACATAACAGTTCTGGACACTGGCTGCTAACCCAGCATGAGCCAATTTCACACCCAACACCTTCTATTTATACAAGCAAGCAAAAACCTAAAAATCCCCAAAATATCAGAGAATTAGGGTTTCACCAAAAAGTGAAATTGACTCACCTAACCTACTGATAACAGCCCTCATACGTTGACCCATGCCTCTTATTCTTCTCCTGATGCAACCCATGCCTTCAATTTGTACATGCAAGCTCAATCCCAAAAATCCCCAAATTAACAGTAAAATTAGGGTTTTGATTTTTTTACTCACCAACTGTGATAAGACGAGTCCGTCTTCAACCCATGCTTCTTCTCCCTTCTCTGCTCCTTCTCATGCCTTCAATTTCTCTTTCTAGCTCGACATATTTCACTAATCTCTCCTCTAGGGTTTCTGAAAAGGAAGAGAGAATGGTGAAATAGGTAGGTAGAAGGGTAGGATGATGATGGGTTTCGATTGGTGAGAGCCATGATGGCTTTTGGTGGTTGTGGCAGAGGTATGGTGGCGGAATGGGTGTTGCAGAGAGGAGGTGGAGAGAAAGAGAAGAAGAAGAAGGAAATGAAAGAGAAGTCGATAGATTTTAGGGTATAGGGTTAGGTTGCTAGTGTGTGAGGCGGGATATCAAAGTTCGATGTTGGCGAATATGAGTCACTGGATGCGAAGCTGGTAGGTGAATCGGATGGCTACCCCTGAAGAGGCTGGTAGCGACCGTCGGATGTCTTGATACAACGAAGTTAACGGCGAAGATCGAGGTTAGGTGTTGAAGTGTTAAGCGAAAGTATCGAGATTTGATGCGCATGCAAAGAATCTACCGTTGGATCTAAATGTGATCTAATCTGAAGGCTTGGAATTTAGGTACTATGGTGTTTTGCAGGGACTTCAGATTTTGATGAACGATGACGAAGCGACCATTGGATGATGAGATGGATCCGATCTAACGGCTGAGAATGGAGGCGGGTATGGATATAGAAAATGGGTTTGGGTAAGGGTTTTGGGCCTTGGGTATGCCAATCCCATATCTTCTTTAAGAACAATTCTTCCTTCTTGAGCCCATTCCTAGCTTTTTGGACGTGTGCTCCATTCTTTGCGGCTTCCTTGCGTAATTCTTCCCGGCTTTTCACTACTTTTCTGCTCTTTTCGCTCCGCGACTCATCCAGACTTTATTTATTACCTAAAAATGCAAGATTAAGTAAGAAAAATATTTATTCTTGAAAACAATGAAAATACAGAATATGGGATAAAATGTAGAATTAATGCACAAAAGATGAGTTAAATGCCAAGAAAAATATATAAAAATATGCACTTTTTAGCACTCATCAGTGTGGTTGTTATACCCCCGCTTTTTTAGAACTTCCTGTTTGAATTAAGTAAGTTTTGCCAACATCTACTATGCATCTATGCTTAGACTCAGCTATACCATTCTGTTCAGGTGTGTGAGGACAATATACTTAATGTAAACTGCCTTCAACAAAAAGAAAGAAGATAATTCCTTATTGAGAAACTCTCATTTACCATCAGTTCTAACTACAATGATAATACATTGTAATTGATCTTCCACTTGAGCCTTAAATTGAATAAAGACTTTCTTGAAATAAGAGTTATCAAATAATGAGAGAATCCAACAGAACTTTGAGTAATCATCTATTATATTGACATAATATTTGTATCCAAAAATAAATGTTAGAACAAGGACCCAACAAGTCAAAATGTAAAAGCTCTAAGCGACGAAGCTACAATGACCAAAAACTGAAAAAGGAAATTTAAGGTTTCTTTCTCATTGACGGTCATTACAAAATGTAGGCTGACTTACCACACTGGGTTAAAGACAAAGATCTAAAAACATGTTGTATAATAAATAATGGATGTGCAAGTTTGTTGTGCCAAACTTTAGGATATATGTTAATTTGACACTAGAGAGTGCTTTATCAGTTGGATAATGAACGAAGTGAAGTGGATATAATCCATTAATGTATGGGCCTTGTAAAAGTATTTTCCCAGTGGACAAGTCCAGAGAAACCATACGAATCAAATTTTATTGAACAATGATTAACTAAAGTGAACTTGTGCACATAAAGTAAAATTTTGAGCAGACCGAGGAACTAAAAAAACATTATTGAGATGAAACTTATGTTGTGGTGTTGACTTTAAAGAGAAACCAAAATGAGTGATGGGCATCGAAAAAGCGGGGGTCTAACAACCTCACCCAATATTTCGATTAGCAATATGTATGGACTAACTCCAATATACTTTCTAGAGAATCAACTAGGCAGTCAGACTCAATCTAGATAAAAAATATCAAAGAGTTAATATCTCAATCTCTCGATTTGATCTATACTCAAGCAAATGGAAATCTGCGAGTCTTTATCAAATACTAGAGAGATAAACTTGGATGGTACCAAAGACCAATATCCAAGTGTCAATCAATTTAAATCAACAACCAAAGGTTGGATATTCTAATTGATTGATCTTAACGCACAACCTGTAATATTTCAATTATATAACAAAATATAATGCGAAATAGAAATAACACAGACACCAGAAATTTTATTAACGAGGAAGCCACAAATGCAGAAAAACCCCGGGACCTAGTCCAGATTGAACACCATACTGTATTAAGCCGCTACAGACACTCACCTACTACAAACTAACTTCGGCCTGGACTGTAGTTGAAACCTAATCAATATCACACTGATTCAAGGTACAATTGCGCTCCTTACGTCTCTGATCCCAGCAGGATACTACGCACTTGATTCCCCTAGCTGATCTCACCCACAACCAAGAGTTTCTACGACCCAAAGTCGAAGACTTTAATAAACGAATCTGTATCACACAGAAAAGTCTACGATGATAGATAAATCTGTCTCCCACAGATAAACCTAAGAGTTTTGTTCTGTATTTTGATAAAATCAAGGTAAACAAAAACCAATTGATAACACGGACTTATATTCCCGAAGAATAACCTAGAATTACGAATCACCTCACAATAATCTAAATCGTATGGTATCGAAACTAGATATTGCGGAATCACAAACGATGAGACGAAGATGTTTGTGATTTCTTTTTATCTTGCCCTATCAGAGATATAATCTCAAGTCAATTATTCAATTGAACTCGTACGATAAAAAATGGCAAGATCAGATCGCTCAACTACAAGAGAAGTAGTTTTGTCTGGCTTCACAATTCCAATGAAGTCTTTCAGTCGTTAACCTATAGGGTCTCGAGAAGAAACTTAAGCTTAAAGGAGAATCGACTCTAGCAAAACCAACTAGTATCACACAGGAGGTGTGGGGATTAGTTTTACCAGTTTCTAGATGTCTCCTTTATATAGTTTTCAAATCAGGGTTTGCAATCCAAGTTACCTTGGTAACAAAGCATTCAATATTCACCGTTAGATGAAAAACCTGATTTAACCAAGCTAATATCTTTCAACCGTTAGATCGAAACTTAGCTTATCACACACAAATGAAATGTATTTCATTTAGGTTTGAGTAATCGTACCTAAAAGTGTACACATAGTTGGTTCACAAATAGTTAACCAATGGTTAGCCATATGAGCACTTCCATATTAACCGTATTCATCTTCTTCACATAACTAGTTCAAATGACACATAAGAACTAGTTGAAGAGTTGTTCAATTGCTTAGGTCTTTATGAATAGAAAAAATTGAAACAAAATCGGTTTTATTCACTTGAATCAATTCATGAACAATATATCCACGGTTTGCAAAGATTGCATTCCTTATTGATTTATTGTTTAAGTTCATGATCTTCCGATTTGAGAAATATAACCAGCTTGGGTACGCGTACGGGTACGTGTACCATAGCTACCGGATTTGAGTTTAGAAACTCAGCAGAAATTTTCGGTCGAAAACTTCTGTGGGTACGCGTACGGGTATGCATACCTAAGGTGACTGGTTTAACAGTTTACAAACTTACAAACTCAGCAGAAATTTTCGGTTCGAAAACTTCCACTTGTACGCGTACCCAACCTGTCTCCTTCACCAATACCGTATGCACACATATGCACATACTTGGTTTCCGGCACATGGATTTATACACTAATGTGCGAACACACTATATATGCTTATATCCATAGTTGGTTACGTAATCTCAACTCTACATTTCAATCATTGAAACATTCTTCTATAATGTTATAACAGTCATTATTCACAACTATCGTCATCAAAGCTATTTTCAAGATTGAAACGTCATCATGAATTTCGTCACGGGTAAAGATGAAAAGCGGTTAAAGCGAAAGCTTACCAACACATATTTCGAGAAAAAGATAGGCGAGTAAACTCGGCTCGAAATAACAAATGTGTATGTATGAAACCTATCATACTTATACGATTTTGTCTCAAGAGTAGGAGATAGAGTAGATAGACTTTTGAGTGATATATAAGTTCAAGTCTCCACATACCTTTTAGTCGGATGAAGTTCCACTGGTTCCTTGAGTAGTTCTTCGTCTTCGTAAGATGATCTCCATGGAGTCTGGAGCTCAACTACACTAAACTGTCCTAAACCGAGACTTAGCTATAAGTAGTCTAGAAATCAAGACTGTAGATGGGGAAAAACGATTTGCTGGGTTTTACGGAATTGAGGAGACGACCGTGCGGAGGAGACTCCTTGAACCGAGCGAAATGTTCAACCTCACACAGATGCACTGCAAGAAGGGAGTGCTTTGAATTCGAGAGATCATGTGTAGTACCCCGTCCTAAACCAAGACAATGGTCGTTCCATAGTAAATTCGGTCACAAGAGAGGATGGGTCAATCTGTAGGAGGGAAGCTGAGAAATGTGTGGAATCGATGGTAATTAAAGATTGTAGGTGTGTTGTGTATTTTGAATAAGATAAGTTCTGAATGATTGAATCTCTGTTGAGAGTAATTGCTTAGATGATGAGTTGTTAATCTCTTGATGTCTGTTTGACGTGAGATTCCCCTTATTTTCAGTCATGATTCAGAGACTTATTTATATTGTTGGAATTGTAGACACCATGATCCCATGAAGTGTGACAGTTGATGGAATCAAAGAGTGGGGAAATGGAAATCGTGTTTGAAACCAGTTTCTCATCGTGCGGAGATTTGGTCGATTTTCCATCCACTACTTTGTTAACTCTTTCAACTGATTGCACGACTTGCTCACATTCCATCGTGTGTATGGACACACGTTCCGTAGACCGCCAGACCAAAACCCTAGTTAATATCCCCCCATGTGACACGATTGACGTCTCGTGGTGTTATTAGTCAGTTGTTGACTTCATGACTTCATGGGACGATGAGTCCATGTATTTGCTGAGTTGAACATGATTTTGCAAAATGTTCCGAGACTCATGAATTGAACGTGTTTGTTGAGACAGAGGAATAATTCTCACGTTGATAGTTGAGGCGGGCAACTATTGCTCATTCGATAAATTGTTGAATATTGAGGGTTGAACCAATATTCCTTGGTTTGAGAAAATATTGCTCATATGAGCAAGTGTTGCTCGTCTGATGAATTATTGGTAGCGTGACCAAAATAAAACATTAATTAGAATACTGATAGTTAAACCGAGCATAATTAATAAAATACTGATCATGAGATCGTCGTAAAGTTATTGGTCTTTGAATCTGGAATTATGATCCTTGGACTCAGAAACCCTAATTCGATCAATTGATGACCAATTTATGGTTTATTGAAAATTCAACCATGGAATGAAGGAGGGACCAGCTACATGGGATCAGGGATCGACCATGTAGCTCCCATATGCTCGAGTGAGAAAATACCAAGATCTCTTGAAGAGTTGGTGAAAGAATGATCAAATGCTGGTTCAATCATTCCTCATACAATGCTCGTCTAAGCCTTAGGTGACAAAACCTAATTAATTATGAAGAGGTGAGGGACCGACCCAGGGGTCATGAAACCGTCCCTGGATGGTCACGGGATCGAATGACGATCACTCTATGAAAATTCCAAAATTATTTGGAGGAGTTTTGGACCTAATACGTGCAATTAGGTCAAATCATGAAAATACGTGGGACCGGCTCCTTGCGAGCCAAAGATCCAACCTTGGTTGGTCAAGGTAACATGCTCACGTCGTCAAAACGTTTGTGTCTCAGTCCTGAGAATTTTGATATTTTCTGGCGTGCGTTTGAGCAACCATTTGAGAAAATATGACAAAATCAGGGTTTTGCTGAAACTGAGGAAACTTCATGAAATGAAGGAAAATAATTATAAAATGAAGGAATGATGAGGCGTGGGACTGCTGAGTCCAAGGCATGGTCGGCCGGCTAGTGACCAGGGTCCCATGGTGCCTTTTTCTAATTTTATATTATTTTTCATGATTTTATGAAAATATCATGAAATCAAGGAGGAGTTTGTTGAAATTAAGGATTTCCTTGAAGTGAAGGAGTTTCCATGGGATCAAGGAAACAAATAATATTAAAATAATAAAATAAGGGAGTGTGGGACCGACTTTGAGCATGGTCGGCCGACTGGGGCCCGGTCCCGTGCATTTCCCTAATTTTATGTAATTTTTGTGTATTATTTCCATGATTTGAAGGAATTTTCATAATTTGAGAGAAATACCATGAAAAGAAGGAATGTCATGGGATCAAGGAAACTTAAAATAATAATAATAAAATAAAGGGACGTGTGGGACCGGCTAGGGCATGGCCGGCTGGTTGGGGCCCGATCCCACGAGTTTTCCTAATTTTATATTATATTTTTCATGGTTTTATGAAAATACCATGAGATTAAGGAGTTTTCATGAGATTAGGGAAATATTAATAAAATAATAAGGAACCATAAGGTGTGGGGCTGGCCGGGATCAAGGCATCGCCGGTTGGCCAATAAACACGGCCCCACGGTATTTTTTCCATTTTTATATTATTTCCTTAGTGCGAAGGAAACACCATGAAACTGAGGAGTTTCCTCAAAACGAAGGATATTTGTTCAAATGAAAGGATTTTCATAAGATCAAGGAAAATAACAAAAATATGATAAAATATAAAACTGGCATGAGACTGGCCACGACACGGCCGGCCGGCTAGTTGGCCCAATCCCCAAGTGCCTTGGTCAATATTTTATTATTTATTATTTTCTTTCCTATTTTACATAGGTTCATCGTTTCGTCGTATTTTGAAATACTCGTTCGTGCGTTCAGGTGATTGTTAGTGCATCATCGTCGAATACACTTGCACCTTTTGAGTCGGGGCTTACTCGAAGGTAACTCAGACGCCCGTACGTTGAATATTTATTACTAACCCATGGAATTCTGCTGGGAAGAACCATAGATTGAAGTAACGAAATATTTGAATATTTTCAGAAATTCAGTGGATGAATCCAAGAATTTAGGAATAATTAATTGATGGCCCTATACTAGTACGATCGTTTAGGAGCATTAATTATTCTGAGCGACATGAGCTAGTTGAAGCGTCATATCCTTTATATAGTCAGGGAAAACTATTGTTTGTATCCTGAAGACGTTATTGCTCTATACTAGCAGGCAAGCTGTCTAGGAGTCGTCCAATCTCGTGATTCTATATAGAAGTAATTACTGAAGTGTTCAGTATTCATGAGATATGTCGTTGCCTAGCCGAGAGACTACATATCTGCATGTACTCTGAGAGACAGTATTCTCAGTCAGAGATTCGATGAGAGACCCGTGTCTCGATACTCGCGTCTGATTGTTGGATCAGAAGTTCGTATAATTATGGGTTTACGATTTTAGCCTTTGTCGAAAATCCACCATCTACAATGACATATAGTTTTGACAACTAAACTTGACAAACATGCTTGAGATAGCAGCGCATGCGAGTTCGACCGAGCAATGCTCTAACATGCATACCTTCACCATTAGCTGCTTGCATTTTCTCGTGACTCTCATATGTTTAAGTAGTTTGTAACTGAGGAGCAACATGAGTGATATGATCATTTGCACATGTATCACTATATCAGGGATTATCATCCAAAATATTAGCACGAGCTAACATAGCAGTAAAGTGTGGTGGTGTGTGAACATTCTGTTGGTACATAAAATTTAGTCTATTTTAGCATTCAAGAGCACTATGACCAGATTTTCCATAGATTTGACAAACTAGAGTAGAGGTAGTATAAGTTTGAAAACTAGGAGGTGGTCAAATTACAGCAGGATAAGGAGAATGACTATAATTTCCACCATAAACAATAGAAGAACCGGTACCTCTACCAAGATCAAAGTTGCTTATTCTAACACTACCTATAATAAAGCTAGGATTGAATCCACTAAATAACAACAACAACAAGATGAAAGTTTCTTGTTACTTCAGCACAACCAAAGTAGCAACGACAAGTTATTTGTCAGAAATATGATTACTAGTAGCAATAGCTAGAAAATTAGTTCGTAACTGAGTCGAATACGTAGAAGAAGATCTAGGAAACCTTTCTTCGATATTGATCCAAAAATGATGAGATATGGTAGATCTGGAGAAGTATGCAATCATTGAATCAGAAACCGGTGAGTGAATCCACATAATGATATTTACGTTTTCATCTGCACAATTTGTGTGAAAAGGATTCTCAATTCCATTATCTTGTTTTCTCAGTTAATGAATTGACAAAAGGAGTAGAATGAGATCCATTGAAAATGTTTTAAAGTTTGTATTTGCGGATGATATGAAACATGAGAATTTTCCAAGTGATACATTATCTTCCTTTAAATTATAAATATATCATTTTTGTTGTTTTACCCTTTATCTCATTACCAAGACAAAAAACATTTACTTATTTTTATAAGATTCATGCATAATAAATAAGGGTATATGTGGAAAAAGTCATCTTAAAATTAGAATTCCGCCTAATTAATGGGACAATCAAAATCCAAATTTCATGTTGAATTCACATTACTTATTTTTGAGTGTTCTGTGTTACAAATGTCAACATCCATGGGAGTGTAAATATCTGAGTGTAACCAAATAGCAATACAACAAAGTTGAGGAGGGCAGTGGAATTGGCATTTTAAATGGGCTAACCTTTTACAAAATTTTTTTTGGCCAAATCTTCTACAAAAGAACCAAGGAAATGTTTTCTATACTCAGTAGTTTAGCAGGAGGATATTGGAAGCTCTGCCATTCTTGCGAATGTGCCATACTAAAAAGGAGAACAAATCAAATTTGCTCTTTATTTTTTTTATCCAGAGATGAGATTTAGCTGAGTATAATTGAGACTCGATGTGTGGAGTGGGCTCATAACAACCTTAAAACATTGTCACATGCAAGAAACCAAAGCCTCAGATTCTTGAGCAGATTTCTCATCATTAATGCATCCTGCGAAAACTTTTGGACCTAAATTGATCAATAACCACTCTAGGAAGTTTATGTGAAGGTGTTCCAGGGATTATGGTGCTTAGTTCCCATCCATTGGAACACTAGTGCTCTTCTTAAAAAATGTTTGTTGCAGTACTAAACACCCAACAGCAACGATTTTTATTTCAGAAGACAATAAAACCAATCGCACTCATACAACACAAATAAGACTCAAATGCACTCAAACAAAAAATCACTAACCATTCAAATGACAAAATCTGAGAGATGAAATATGAAGATATCATGTGCATATATTAACTTGTACCGTGTTTTTTTATTTTTTTATTTTCACTTAGTAAATGAACAACAAGAGCTATAAGTAGTCCAAATAAAGTTGATCCTACAATGAAACCAGAAGGAACACCAAATGGATACCGCAGCCACGGACTCGTTCCATTTGTGGGACTTGTTGCCTTATTCTCAATTGAAGATTCTTCCTCATCGTAATTCTGCATTTCTTCACCTTGAAGTTGTCGTTGTTCCATGGTTTCTTCTTTTTCTTCTACAAGTTCTTGTTCATGTTCAGGTTTTAAGGGTTCTTCTTCTGGTTCCACAAGCGCAACCGAAGTATCCTCTACCAAATCTTCTTGCTTGACTATCTCTTCAATGAATTCTTCATCTTTTTCACTACAAACTAGATTCATCGTGAATTTCTTCAACTTCCTCCTCTTTTAGAGATACGGTTTCAAGTTCAGGAATTCTCTCATTCTCTGTTGGTTCTTGTACTGCTTCACCTGGAGCTTCTTCATCTTGGGTTTCAGTCCTCTCTGTTTCTTGATCTTCTTGGATCACCATTTCAGGAATTTCTTCAATATTACTACTAGTTTCCTCTGTTTCAATTGCTGGCATATCTACAGATTCTAATTTTATTTTTTCTGATTCATTCTCTTGGACCGCAACAGCTTCTTCAACAACCTGTTCTTCTTCTTGTTCTTGTGCAACTTCCATCACTTCTTCAATGCGAACCCCTTGAATTCCTTTCTTCAATTTGGGCATAAAAATCGATAAAATAGTTTCTTCCTGATTGAACCTTGCTTTGATTTTGTTTAGTTTTACACCATTTGGTATTCTAAAAACTTTCTTGAATCCAGTAATCTCTGCTTCTTTTTTGTACATTGTCCATCTCACCATCAGTATTTCTCGAATTGTTTTATCTCCACTTATTGATATTAGAGTCCCATCTTCATTTATATCAATCTTTATTCTTTCTCTTCTATATCCTTTGAGATGAGCAGTAAGAATGAACATGGATTCGGTTTCCAAAGATACGAAAACAGGGCCATTGCCATCTTTCGTAATTCTAAGATTGGATGTGGTAAGACTACCATCATCTTTCGTTTTGGTGATTTTGAGTCCTATATCCAACTCCATTTTGTGAATTTGTTCGTACTTTTTGTAAAGGTTTAATAGAAATAATTGTGGATGGGGAATCGTGATTTGTTTAAAGGAAACAATGTCGTGGAAAGATGAAGAGAATCAAAGATTTCTTGTCATTGCGGCAACGCAGATATGGGGGATAAAGTTGTATTAGCCGGTGCTTTCTTGGGATTGCTTTGCTAGCAAGCCAAAGTACTCACTTTTTTCTTAGGATTAGCTTAAGTTGACAGTTATTACAGTTAGTGGTTGTAAGCAGTGCTGCAGTGGGATGTCGGGAGAACTTCACTGGTGGCTTTCATAATCTTAGTTGTGATTCCAAGGAGCAGGGACAATTTTTAACCGCAAATTGAACATTGCTTTCTGCAAATTGATATGTGATAAAACTCCATGTCTAATTACCATGATCGAGGTTTCTTGACAACAGCTACAAATCACCGAGCTCCATGCAACAAGGGCAAAGCCGTTCCTGAGCTTACTATTTTGCATGCCATTTTAGAGACCCTGGATACAAAGATCTGGAACTTTGATCCCGGTTTGAGGGACACCAAAATACTGTAGATAGATGTAATAGAATCCTCCAAGGCCCAAGCCTTGTAATAGAATCCTCCAAGGCCCAAGCCTTGTACAAATGAACTTGACATGAAGTATTCTTAGGGGTGAGCATTTGGCCCGTAATTCGCGATTTTAACCAGGACCAACCATTCTTTTGCGGATGGATGCCCGGACCGTTCGTTAATGGGTTGGATGCGGATGGAATTTTTGAAATCCAACGGATAACAGATTGAGTCCGGATGCAACTATGAAAATCCGTTGGACATCCGTATCCGTTAAATTAAGAGCATTTATATAGTTATAGAAAATACTATGGACCATTTAGGAACTTTTAAGATGTTTGCTTGGGGTGTTGTACATGGCATTTTTATATTTGTATACATATATTGGATATGTAGGTTTTATATGGAGTCATTTGTGTTAGCTTTATTTTCTTTACTATAAATTTTAACTAAAACAAATTCATAGGATTATCAGCATCCAATCCGTCCATCCGTGCATCCGTTGTATTTGGATTGGATGCGGATGCCAAATTTGAAATCCGTCGTGCAATGCATCGGATGCGGATGAGGCGAAAATCGGTCCATACCGGCCTATGCTCAC
The DNA here is from genome assembly GCF_003573695.1 of Papaver somniferum. NCBI lineage: Eukaryota > Viridiplantae > Streptophyta > Magnoliopsida > Ranunculales > Papaveraceae > Papaver > Papaver somniferum. Next base: position 14,543,658 of record NW_020621936.1, on the reverse strand, counting down.
CCCTAAGTATTCTTGCTTGGAAGGACAAGCAAGAAGAGAAATTTTTATTCTCAAAATACTAAAATTCCTTCCAAAGTTCTGGTTAAGATTTATTTTTTTCCTGGAAGTTTTCGAGTTCTTTTGCTAAGAGCTTATCGATGCGCTTGTTTTCTGTATATCAATGAGCGAGATAAAACATTTCAAGAAATGTTTCTATTTTTAGGAATTAATTTATATCTATATAAAGAGTTTGATTTGTTGTCAGAAAAATTGAATAGTTGTTTTCTTTTGCTAAGAGCTTTATCAGACGTTAATTGTTAGATTTATCACAAAAATGTATACTAAGCTTTATCAGACGTTAAAAATTGGATTTATCACAAAAATGATCAGTATATAAATGAATACAGGAAGCCGAAGTATGAAGTAAGAAAGGGAAAGAAAATGACAAAAATGATCAGTATATACTCTTAGTGAATATGTGTTAACTTCCTAAAAGGCTGGTGAGTTTGGGTCATTCGAAATGGGAAACACTGGTGTTTCGAAGATTTTATGAATGAGTGATGTGAGACCAGTATTGGTTTCATATTAGTTCTCAAAAATGCCAACATATACCAGATATTTGTCTGAATCTAATATCATCTGAAGTGTTAGATGAGGAAGGGCACACCAATTCTTTAGTCAGTCGATAATGGAAGCTAACCAAGGGCTCCACGGTCAATGCAAGAGGCAAGAAGTGTGGCACATTTAAACAAAATTCAAGTGAAGTTGATGAAAGGTGGGTTGAATGTTGTTGAAAAATATTCAACTTCCGGGGTGGGGCACACACGACTTGGTCATTTCAGTGAGAACAAAATCTAAATCCTTACCAAAAGACAAGTCTTTCCGAATGTGAAAAGTACACAATTTTGTAAGTGCCCTCATTTTTTAGTCAGTAAACAAACTAGAGAGTCCTTTCATAAGGCTCTACCAAGGCATAATTCTAGTATTTTGGATCTTGTTCATTCTAATGATTGTGGTCCTTTAAGGGTCAAAACACTTGGCGGTGTTCTTTATTTTGTTATTTTTATGGATGATGCTTCAACGAAGGTTTGGTCATATGCAAGACCAAGGATGATGTGTTTTTTTTTTTGTTCAAAATATTTCACAACATGGTGGAAAGAGAAACAGTTAGAACCTTGAAGTTCCTTCATTCTGGATACTTGGAAGAATACATTGGGCCACTTGAAGTGTATCGCAGAGCATGGGTATACGTCATGAACAATTAGTTCTAAAAACTCCAAAACATATGGGTGTCGCAAAGAGAATGAACCGCACTATTCTTGAGAGAATTATCTCATTTTATTTCTGTGATGAAATGATGGATACTGTTGTTTACTTGATCAATCAATCTCCTTGAAGACCGCTAGATGGTGAAGTATCGAAGAAGGTATACATATATAGAAAACCTACTTATGATCACTTGAGTTTGTTAAATTGCATTTGTTCATATCCCTAGAGATCATAGTTCAAAGCTTGATGACAAAGTGAATAAGCGTGTGTTCGGGTTACAAGAATGAAAAATTTATCTATAGATTTTGGGATCCAGTTCATAGGAAGGATATGAGAAGCACAAATGCGGTATTCCTTGAAAATCATACTATGGAAGACTTTGAAATGATTGAGATGCCAAAGCTTCTAGACAATATGATCTTGGATCCAAATCCAATTTTTGTTTCTCTTGAACAACATGGTGATGGTGTTGATGGTAATGCATAAGAAGAAAAAAAATCATGAGATGAATATCACGGGGATGCTCAAGTAGGTAAATGTGAGAAAGATGTTAACATGAACCAGATCGCTGAGTTAAGAAGATCCAATGTCCACAGGATACCGTCAACAAAGAATCAGTAAACGTATATGTGACGCTTACCGAAGCATGTGAACCAGAACCTTCTGACGAGGTTCTTAATGTTCCAGAATTTTAAAAGGTACTTATAATATGTGTGTTATGGCGGTGATAAATCAGAGTTAGTGGGTTATACATTTTCAAATTTGGGTGGTGCGTAAGACATTCTGAAGTAAACTTAGATTTATTTATTTACCTAACTATGTAAGGGAAGTTGTGTCTTGGAATCCAAATTGAAAATTTGTGTAGCGTTGTCTATTACAGCGGAAAAATACATAGCAATTACCTAGAGTTTCAAAAACATGATATGGATGAAAAGGTTGATGCAGAACTCGCCTTAAAACAACAAAAATATATATTATTTACTGTGACAACCATAATGCATTCATATAGAAAGTATTCGAGTATCAACTCGAGATCGTACCAATGGATACAAGAAGTTATTGGTAACAAAGTCTTGCAGATTAAGTAGATCCATACAGATGACAATGGTTTTGACATGATGACAAATTCATTACCGAACTATAAGCATGTACGTTTTTGTACCAAGGCGGGGTTGGTGGTGACATGGAGAGATTTTTGGTTTATCCCTTCTTATATCCGAACAATCTAGCCACCCTTAACTGAAAAAACATAATAGTAGATATGTTAGGTTATATTGGTTTTGACTTTTGAGGACAAAAAAGAAAAATGGGGTCGTAAAAAAACAGAGAGAAAGTTAGATTTTATAGCTGCAAGAAAAAGAGTCTAATAGGAAAAAAAAATCGATTGAGAAAAGTTTGAGGGAAGAAGAGGATTATTTCTAAGGGAGTATTTGGCAAGATCTTGGTGACATTAACACATCAAGTTCGATTTTTCCTTCTTATATCTGAGTTTGGAGATTTATAGGCTTTGTTCAAACTCTAGTAGTAAGCATTTGTACTCAAACTCTTGTTGATGATACCTCGCCTATTGAATATGAATTGTTAATCCATTATTATTGTTGAGAAAGAAGGCATCGTTATCCAAGTAATATATGCATCTTTAAATAGTGTGAACAGTGAAAAATCCAGAACAAAAACTCAGTATGGGCATTAATTATATTTTTTTTGAAGATCATAACTAACAATGTAACAAGAAAAAATTACATGCCTAGATATAAAACTAAGTTAAAATACACAAAACTAAGAAAAGTATACAATATTAAATTAAACATTCAAGGAGCCAATTTCCATTTTTCTGTAAAATGGTGATTGAGATATGTTAAATCTTCATAATTTTGGATATGTTTTCAAATCTTACGGGTAAAATGGATATACGGTGGAATTAGTTCTGAACTATACAAAAACCTACATTCAAATTATAGGAATACTTTTTTTCATTTTCAAAATTTTATGTGAGACGAGGATAGTTCTAGATATCTAAATATAGGATAGTTCTAGATATCTAAAATTATAGGATAGTTTTAGAGTATATATATGGGGGTTCATATAATTTCGAAAAATTGTGGGGGATTAACCCCAAAGACACCCCCTTGGATTCGTCTATAATAATGAATCGTAGTTCCCAATTTTGAGAAAAGTTATTCTAACCCAATTTTATCATAATAGAAATTTGCTCGTGATTTCTTTTAGTTTTTCGTTAAAGAAGTGTTTTACGCGTAAAAATTTGTGTTGTTGTGTTTATATATCTACATTTCATCGAATTCTACGTATCTCGCATTGTTGTTAATTAGTTTCATATTGGGCTTCACATCTCATATGTATAAGTATCCCCCAACATTGTTTGTAACAAATTACTGGAATATTAAAAAACAAATCATTTGTGTTTAGTCCATAAAACTAGTATGGAAAATTAAGATACATGGAGACAGACCACATAAGCCAGTGAGTTGACCAAACCGAGGCGTATCTCGCATCCAAGTTATACATTACTGGTAGTGATAGAATCCAAGGAGAATAACCTAATTTTCATTTTTAAAGGATTCGATAATTCGCAACTGTGGATGAAAAAATATAACATCTACCCAATGACTTATAGCTGAAGAGTAATATGGCTGAGACGTGAAATAAGACTCAAGATCAGATGTCGAAGACTCAAACCAGTCTGACCTCATTTCGTCAAGCAAATTTGCTGGAAACATATCTTCATAGTTAACTGATTTGGGGTCATCCTTGTGGGATTTGAGTGTCCATATCATGTCCATGATATAGCTCAAAGCAAAGACTCTGACTCTTGTTTCAATCTCTCATTTACTAAACCTATTTTAGATATTTTAGACTTGCCATCACATGCTTGTGATAATATAACTGGAACTGGTGGAAAGTATGAGCAACTTCCCTTTTGTATGCAAGTTCAGACTTGAATCTTGATCTTTTGAAAAGGGTTCTTCGTCAGATTCCTACCTCTTCTAGAGGTTGATTCGGAACTAAAATATATTATTACCGTTTTCTTTTGAAATTCTCTGAAGTCATTATTAGGTTGAATTTGTGTTGTTAGTGTATGTTTTTGAAAGAAAAAGAGAAGTAAAGAGTGATGGGAGAGTTAAGAACAACCATTTGATAGATCTGGTGAAGAAGTAAGTGGAAAAAAGGTTTTTGATGAGGATGATTGTTCTCTTCTCTACTACACTAACCAGCCTAGTCTAATATTTATAGAGAAACCTATTAGTTCCAATTTTACTGTAGTTGCAGGAAATCCTACAACACATCCCTTGTAATAATTTGTAGATCTAAAAATAAAAATGATGATAAGAATGCTAAAATTGTAAAGAGACACAAGGTTTACGTGGTTCGATCAATTTGATCTGCATCCACGAGGTTAGGTTTTACTATGATTATTTGTAATTACATCTTGATTACATGGAGACTCCATTAATGAGTATTTGGAGCTCTAGGTTCTTGAAGGAGGAAGAAGAAGGAGATAATAATAATAATACAACCAATTCTATTTTCTCTATATACAGAATGTATCCTCTCCTAAATTGTGTCTCTCTTTCTGATTATCTATCTCCTTTCTCTCTCTTGCCTTTCTCTTTATATAGGTGTTTACATAGTGGATGACAGCTAATGTACAACTAACATTTCCCCTAATTTCTGATCTGGCTTGCGGTATTTTCGCAAGCTTAAAAATGTAACACTCGCAACATTCCTAATTTTCGCAAGATCATCACACTTTTCTCATGTTTAAGTTGATGTCATCTGTTATGTCGTTTCTGAAATCATCCTGCGATGTCTTCGCGATGTGTTGTTAATAATTTCGCAAGCATATTCTTCTGTGTGAGATTCTGATCCTACATCTTGCCTCTTTTTTCTTGAATATTGCTTGAAAAGCGATCTTTAAGAAAAAATCCACCTTGTTGTAGTTGTTGGAGGAACGAGCGAAAGAATATCGGACTTGAAAAGTACGTACTTGCCTCTATTCTTTTGTGAAGTTCTGGAACGTTGCGAAGTAAATAAGAAGTATCAACCCTTGAAGTATGCGAAGTACGAAGTATCCTTGATGAAGTATAAAAATTACTTAATCCTCAAAATATAAGAATAACTCTGCGAAGTAAATAAGAAGTATCTGTCCTTGAATAATAAGTATTGCCTCTATTCGTGCGAAATTATTACTCCATTTTTGGTGAGGATTCTTATTGTTCATTGGCGAACGTCCACTTTGGGAATGATTCTTTCCGAGGAGATAAAGAACATAAAATGTTTTCTTGGTAATCCATAGTTGCCTCTGTTCTTTATCTATGAGGGTAGAATCCTTGAGAAAATGTTGAATGTGCGAATTGTTTCCTTATTCTTATCTTTGCCTCTGTCTCATGTTTTGCGCTCATGCAATAGTATAATCTCTTCAAGTTGCTTATAATTGTGCGAAATAATTAAGCGAGATAATCACATCATTCGGAAGAATCATATTCTGCGAAATTCTGACACATTCTACGAAATTTTGAATCATTCTGCGAAATTCTGAATTATTTTGTGAATTTCTGAATAATCTTGCGAGATTCTTGAACAATACTGTGAAATTATGAATAATCCTGAATAATTCTGCTAAGTTCTGCGATATTATTGCGAAATTCTGCAATATTATTTCGTACAGTTTTGTAAAGTACTTATGTGAATATAATGCTTATGTGATGATTATGTTATGAATGTGTATGCGATGTTTATGCCATGAAATGCTTATGCAATGCTTTTATGATGCGAGTATGATGCTTGTATGATGAGAATGCTTATCTATTGCAATGTATAGTTAATGTTTGTGTTACTTAGCTCATTTTGCCGTCTAAAATTGATGTAGCTCTAAATTGCTTCCATTCTTCATTTCTCTGCCTTTTTCTTTAGTGTATGCATTCTTCTTCGTGTAGTTATTGTTCTTCACAAGTTCTTACTTGTTTTTCATCTTCCCTCTTTCCTGCACTATTAATATCTCATAACAGTATGATCATAATATCAAGTCTGCGGCATTTTCACTGCCTCAGTTTCATTTCCATGTACATATTCGCAAGCTTGTTTGCTTACATATAATCATTCTCGCAAGATTACTTGCTTACTCATTTTCTTATGTGGTCTTATTTTTCCTTCCTAGTTAAAGGTCTTATTTTGCCACCTCTTGTCATTGCGACAAAATCGCAGGACGTCTTTGCACTTTCATGCAAAAACCCATTGATCTTGCCTTAACTTTTTCTTTTGTATTATTGCCTCTTCAGGATTGTTGCGACAATATGATAGGCCTAAATATTCTTGTGAAAATAAAGCCTCATGACATTGCCGTCTTGCGACGAAATCGCAGGACGTCTTCACACTTTCACGTAATGATCCATTGATCTCGTCTTATCTTTTTCTCTAGTATTATTGCCTCTTCAGGATTGTCGCACAAATATGACAAGTCTTAATACCCTTGCAAGTAAAAAGCCTCATGACATTTGCGTCTTAAGACACTTCTCAACTCCCTAATGGAGGGTGCCGCCCTTATCTCCCCCCTGGTTGCCCCTTCAAGGAGGCGTACTTCTACCATGCAAGATTATCTCCTCTCATCCGGTCTTAACAACAACCAGTTGTTTTCTCAGCCTCTTGTCCCTTTTACCTATAGGGCTTATGGTTACGAGACTGCACCCTAAGTGGGGTTTTCTTCGGGCCGAGTGCAGTATAAGCCAAGACTTGTCAAGAATGGCAAGGTACGCTCCAGACGCCCCTGGCACTCTTGACTCAACCGTGTACCTCGGCGCCTTGATCAGATTCTACACTCCTTAGAAGAGACCCCTAGTCGTCCAACCTAAAGCAAAAGCTTAGGTTGAAAATCCAAGGTACCTCTCCTGGATGGGCTTTATTGACCCCAAATCTCCATGACTCAGGTTCCAGGGGCGGTGTAACCTTTTCGCTGAGTCATGAAACAGGTACCCCCTTCTATGACGTACTTTAGGTCTTACATTTGCCTCTTCCGAAATTTTATTCGCGAACTAGGGTGTGCACCATAAAGGTTCGCCTCTATCTGCGAAATTTTATTCGCGTCTCTTTGTTTCTGCGAAATGTTCGCGTTTCTTTATTCTCTCATTCATCTTTTCATTTCTGTCATCTCTTTCATTCATTCTTTCATTTCTGTCATCTCTTTCATTCATTCTTTCATTCTCATAATATTATATCATTTGAAGCAAAATAAATATTCAAGAGAAACTCTAATACATTGTAATTCTGAAATCTTTGTAGTTGCGAAATCTTTGTAATACATTTCTTTTATCAAAAATTTTCATTTAATTGCAAGTTCAAATCGTTTTTCTTTATTTTGATTTCCTTTGTATAACTTGTTTCGTCTCATCCGATAAACATCTTTCATGGAAATGATCCTAATGAGGTCTTATGCAACATGTTGATGGAAGGTCTTACTAGCCTGTTGATGGAAGGTCTTATTTTTCCTCCTACTACTCTCCATGTTAGATGTCATTCTCATTTGAAACAAAGCAAACTTTCAAGAGAAATATATAAATTGATCTGTGCGAGATTTTTCTCGGTTTCTTTTGTAATTGTGGAATCTTTGTAATTCTGAAATTTCTGCAATTCTGCGATTATAACGCCTTTTGTAAATCAAATCAAAAATCATTTATTTTCTGTAAAAGTAAAATGTTCAAGGAAAGTGGTACTTAGCTTTTATGTGATTCGCTGTTGTTGTCAATCTCGCGCGAAAAATACGTTGCATGAAGTATAAATGTCGCTTAGCAAAAACAAATGCGAGAGGCAAGAATTGAACCCGCGACCTTCTACTTGCATATTCTCGCACCATACCAACTGTGCTAACCCTCTCTTACGAAATAATCAAAGACTGTGCGAAGTAAACATCTGTATGAAGTAAACGAAAATCTGTGAAGTATTTATTCGTGCTGCGAACGTTCGCAAGGTAAACATCTGCGAAGGAAAAAAACTCTGTGCGGAGGGGAGACTCAAACCCGAGTACTACAACTCACTCTAGCGAAGCTTGACCAACTGTGCTATCTCTTGTTTGCGAAATAATGAAACAATATTGCGAAATTATTCATTTTTTCGCTATCTGTAAAAAGAAGAAAACTATGCTCGCAGGCAAGTTCGAACTTGCGACCACGAACGTACATACTGTTCTCTTGACCAACTGTTCAACCACTTTTGTGCGAAATAAACGCACAACGTTTTTCTCTTATTCTTCGATTCTCCCTTGGAGAAGAAAATGAAAAATATGTATGTGTGCGAATTCGAACCCGTGACCTATTGCTTATTCGCTCCAGCTCAAACCATCTATGCGAATTTTTGTTTGTGATAGAAATCACAGTGTTTGCTTCTCATCCTTATCTTCGGTTTCCTTTATTTCCTTTAGTAATTTGCCTCTTGCTTTTTCTCCTGAACATGGAAATCTTCCATTGAAAACTTGGTTTTCTTCCCTGAAAGTGTAATTTCTTCCATGAAATTTCAATTTTTGAACTTAAACTTTGTAGATATAGAAAAATACGAACAATAGCTAATCTTCATGGAAACTTCTTGAACCAACAAGCTACAGGAGGGATAAATCCTTTACTCCTCCCTGTTTCTAGCGCCAAAAATGTAGTTGCATGAAATCCTACAACACACCCCTTGTAATAATTTGTAGATCTAAACATAAAAATGATGATAGGAATGCTAAAATTGTAAAGAGACACAAGGTTTACGTGGTTCGATCAATTTGATCTACATCCACGGGGTTAGGTTTTACTATGATTATTTGTAATTACATCTTGATTACATGGAGACTCCATTAATGAGTATTTGGAGCTCAAGGTTCTTGAAGGAGGACGAAGAAGGAGATAATAATAATACAACCAATTCTACTTTCTTTATCTACAGAATGTATCCTCTCCTAAAGTGTGTCTCTCTTTCTGATTATCTATCCCCTTTCTCTCTCGCCTCTATCTGCGAAATTTTATTCGCGTTTCTGCGAAATATTCGCGTCTCTTTGTTTCTGCGAAATATTCGCGTCTCTTTATTCTCTCATTCATCTTTTCATTTATGTCATCTCTTTCATTTATTCTTTCATTTCTGTCATCTCTTTCATTCTCATAATATTATATCATTTGAAGCAAAATAAATATTCAAGAGAAATTCTAATACATTGTAATTCTGAAATCTTTGTAGTTGTGAAATCTTTGTAATACATTTCTTTTATCAAAAATTTTCATTTAATTGCAAGTTCAAATCGTTTTTCTTTGTTTTGATTTCCTTTGTATAACTTGTTTCGTCTCATCCGATAAACATATTTCATGGAAATGATCCTAATGAGGTCTTATGCAGCCTGTTGATGGAAGGTATTATTTTTCCTCCTACTACTCTCCATGTTAGATATCATTCTCATTTGAAACAAAGCAAATTTTCAAGAAAAATATATAAATTGATTTGTGCGAGATTTTTCTCGGTTTCTTTTGTAATTGTGGAATCTTTGTAATTTTGAAATTTCTGTAATTCTGCGATTATACCGCCTTTTGTAAATCAAATCAAAAATCTTTTATTTTCTGTAAAAGAAATATTCTATAAATATATATAAATCGAATTTTTTCGGTTTTTTTTTTGTAATTTTGAAATCTTGAAATCTTATTAATTTTTGAAATCTATAAATTTTTGTTATCGTGCGATTGAATCGCTTTTTGTAAATCAAATCTAAGATCTTTTTATTCGTTCTTAGTATAAAGTAAAATGTTCAAGGAAGTGGTACTTATCTTTCATGTGAGTCGCTGTTGTTGTCAAAGAAGTGAATAAATGCTTTGAAATGTATGAATTTCGCGCAGCAAAAAGAAGTGTGAGAAGTGAGACTTGAAACCTTGACCTGCTTCTTGGATTTTCTCGCACCATACCAACTGTGCTAAGCCTCTCTTGCGAAATAATCAAAGGTCTTGCGAAGTAATCAAATTCCAACTGTGTGAGAGGCAATTCTGTATAAATTTCGTATAACAAAAATAAACATGTGAGAAGCAAGAATTGATCCCGCGACCTGCTGCTTGCATTCATGCCTCCTGACCAACTATGCAAGCTTCTTCTTTGCGAAATATCTCTGCGAAATTATCATCAACTCTCTTCTCTGCGAAATAATCATCAACTCTTTTCTGTGCGAACCAAGTGTGCGAACTCTCTCATGCGAAATAATCAAAACAAATATGCGAGTGACAAGAATTGATCCCATGACATTCTCCTTGCGAAGTATCACACTGAACCATGTGTGACAACTCTGTTGTGCAAAATAACTAAACAACTGTAAACCTTTATCCTAATCTTCACCCTTAATATCTTAAATATAAATATGAGAAAAAGGCACGCGTGAGGTGGGAATCGAACACGCGACAATGAGCTCATAAACTTCGCACATGACCAGTTGTGCTGCCTCTTGTTTGCGAAATAATGAAACAATATTGCGAAATTATTTATTTTTTCGCTCTCTGTAAAAAAGAAGAAAACTATGTTCGCAGGCGAATTCGAACTTGCGACCACGAACGCACATACTGCTCTCTGGACCAATTGTGCAAGGACCTCTCTGCGAAATTAACGCATAACTTTTTTCCTTATTCTTTTATTCTCCCATGCAAATGAGAAGAAAATGAAAAATATGTGTCTCTGCGAATTTTAACCCGTGACCTATTTGTTGTTCGCTCAGCCTTGAACCATCTGTGCGAATTTCTGTTTGTGACAGAAATCACAACTTCTGACTCTTATCATTATCTTCGTATTTCCTTCGTTTCTTCACAAAATGCCTTTTTCTTTATCCTGAACATGAAAATCTTCCACTGAAACTTCCATTTTTCCTTAAATTTCACCACAACAACTAATTTTTCCTCTCACTCTTTTCATGTCTTTCAATTGTTGATGATGTTTACTCCCTGAAAGTGTGATTTCTTCCATAAAATTTCCATTTTTGAACCTAAATTTTGTAGATCTAGAAAAATATGAACAGTAGCTAATCTTCATGGAAATTTCTTGAACCAACAAGTTACAGGAAGGATAAATCCTTTACTCGCTCCATGTTTCTGCGCCAAAAATGTAGTTGCAGGAAATCCTACAACACACCCCTTGTAATAATTTGTAGATCTAAACATAAAAATGATGATAAGAATGCTAAAATTGTAAAGATACACAAGGTTTATGTGGTTCGATCAATTTTATCTACATCCACGGGGTTAGGTTTTACTATGATTATTTGTAATTACATCTTGATTACATGGAGACTCCATTAATGAGTATTTGGAGCTCTAGGTTCTTGAAGGAGGAAGAAGAAAGAGATAATAATAATACAACCAATTCTACTTTCTCTCTCTACAGAATGTATCCTCTCCTAAAGTGTGTCTCTCTTTCTGATTATCTATTTCCTTTCTCTCTCTTGCCTTTCTCTTTATATAGGTGTTTACATAGTGGATGACAGCTAATGTACAGCTAACATTTCCCCTAATTTCGGATCTGGCTTGCGGTATTTTCGCAAGCTTACAAATGTAACATTCGCAACATTCCTAATTTTCGCAAGATCATCACACTTTTCTCATGTTTAAGTTGATGTCATCTGTTATGTCGTTTCTGAAATCATCCTGCGATGTCTTCGCGATGTGTTGTTAATAATTTCGCAAGCATATTCTTCTGTGCGAGATTCTGATCCTACATTTACCCTCTAAACAACATATCTTGACTAGCTGAGGCAACTCACAAGGCATTAGTATGTAATTTAGTAGTTGATCAAAACACGTATAGTGGTTGCATATAAAACTTCCCTACTTAAATGCAATTTACCATCGAGGTAATTAACCAAAAGAAAATTGAGAATATCAATGGGGGTAGAAGCTGCAACCGTTCTAATCAGTCCAAGTTTGTTTCCCAATTTCGAATGAATTTTTTTGTCATATGCGAATGTTATCTTATAGAAGTTTCGCGCTTGACAATAAGAGATTTTACTAATTTGTGTTTTCACTACATTATTTATGCAAGTGAAAATATTTATTCTTCACTGTTTGCAGAATAAGAAGATATTACGCGATTTGAAGGAAAAGTTTGAACTAGGAGACAATACGGCTTCCTGCAAAATAAAATTACATCTTATTATTTGAAGGAAAAGATTATACTCTTCACCAGGTGTTGATGGTGGTTTTTAGTTCAGGGCTAAAATTGTATAACCCCGTATTTAATGTGGCGTTCTGCAAAGAAACTGAGTCATTTAAAAGTAATGAGTGCCCATGCCTCTCTACTTACACATGTATTGAACAACTCAGTATATTTACATGTAATTTATTCAGAATGGTGCATGTAGAAACAATCCCAAACATTCTATAAATTTTATTAATCTCTCGCCTACATTATTCATTAATGTGTGGCTTATTGAGTATTTTTTCCTATGTTATGTTCCCCGGATGCACCCTTAATATTAGTATGACATGAAAATTAGTGTTCACTCGCAGCTGAATAGCATGAACTTCCCGAAGTATCAAGATTAAGGTCTGCATGAAAGTACTTAATCAGAAGAAGATTTAACTTCTCTCTGAGGATAAAGTTAAAGAACTTTGTGTCAAACACACAAAATTTATCAAATTTTTTCAATTTTGTGATAGCTTACAAAATTCAAACTTTGTCCTAATTAATTTGCAAAAATTAAGTTTTTTGCGCCCTGCCCAATATCTCGAACCCTAGTGGTCGAGGCCAATCCTAGGTAAGCTAGGAAACTAATCTTCCATGGACTAGTAGGAGCAATGTCCTACCAGAAATCAGAAAACAAGAAATAAAGAGGAGCCGCCGCGAATAGGAGCAGAAACAAGAGGAGGCGTGGCCGCGCCACTTAGCAAACCGATTTTCCTCAGTAGTCGCTACATGTGGCCGGCCGACCACGCCCCATGTTTCTACTTGTCGGCCCCCTTCCCATCGACCAATCAGATCGCTTTAAACCCGCCACACGCACTTTTAAATAAAATTGGAAGTCGGTTGGTCGATGCGCCTAATTCCTTAAGGAATCTAATCTAGATTGCCTAAGACAGTCTCAAAAACGATCACGGCCACACGTTTTGGCCACTCAATTTATCAAACCTAGCCACCTCCTAAGGTGGCCGGACAAGCGCCACCGTGCACACTGGCGGGCCTACTAATGTCTAGGACGATCGGCATCTCCCCAACTCGCAAATGACTCCATTAAACGTTTGCCAAAACAATTGGCCATACGAGTTACAAAACCCTAATTTTTATTAAGCGACATTACATTACTGCCGCAAAACGATCTTGGCCACCCAACTTCGCCAGCCGAATTGACCGGCCTAGATTCAATCTCAATCAACGGGCAAGGCGCTGATATGTTTACCAGCGGCCCGACTATTATGTTGGTTGCTCGAACAACTCGCAGCACGCGGCTAACACTAAAAACCGTTAGCCCAAAATAGGTTGGCCACACGGCTTTGAAAAGCCTAAATAAATCAACGACAGCCATTAACTGCCGCAAATCATCTCGGCCGCCCAACTTCGTCAGATGAATTGGCCGTCCTAACTCCCATTTTAGGTGGCCAACAAGGTGTGGCCATAATCAATGGTCGATCCCCTTCCATGAGCCGCGATCGTCCAAGCCACGACCTCGTCATGTGGTTCCCAAACGATGGTCCAAAAGCGGTTGGTCGAGCCTCTTACATAAATTTTAAGGTAGCCATTAACTGTCGCAAATCATCTCAGCCGTCCAACTTCGCCAGCCGAATTGACCGGCCTAGATTAAACTTTAGGCGACCAATAAGATGTCACCATAGTCGCCAACAATCACCTTCCTATAGTGACCGAATGGCCTACCTTTGGCGCGCGTGAATGGCTCCTGGAAGCTTCCTGAAAATGGCCGATCATGCTCTTCTTAAGACATTAGTTTCTGCGACTAACCAAGACAGGCCAAATACAACGATGCTTCATATACATCAATTATTTTGAGCTATTTGCTTAAAAGCGATGCTCTACATGCATCAAATACATACGATATTTTACAAATATCGGCTTCACAAATAACTCAGTTATTTGACCTATTAGGTCCACATGTTATTCTATGCGGCAAGTCTCATGACTTGGCTCGTTGGTCTTGCACATAATACCCCCTCGGCAACCTGCTGCATATTTTTCCATACAAATACTCAAGACATCAAACATGTCACAAACTGGGGGATGTTCATCAGGGTATTGGTCTGGCGGTTTACAGCGTGCGGCGTGCAACACGCCCATTATAAGAAAGTGTCAGTAAAAGCGGACAGTTAGTGGTAGCAGAGAAGTAGTGGGTGTAAACTAACCGTCTTCTCTCATAGTAAGATGTGGTTTTCAGCATTTTACATGATCCCCACTTCTCCATCACTCAACTACTCCCATTTTCTATGAGATCAGGGTGCGTGCAACTATGACTATATAAATATGCTTTCAGCCTATTTCAACCTACACACAATTTTGGCTATCAACACAAGTATCCAGAAAAACACTAGAGAACTCATAACTTACATTCCACAAGCGAGTTTACACCTTTCTGATACAAGTCATAAAACAACCACACCTTCAGAGTTAACCATTATGATCTCAACACTTTCTTCGCTTCTCTCCCTAAGATTAACCCTTCTCCTTCACTTTGTGACCGAAGCAAGACTGGAACGGTCATTTCTTGGTTTAGGCTAGAATTGGACAGATTGATCTCTCGAATCTAAAGTACTCCCGTGCAGTGCATTTGTTTAGGGTTTAGATTCGTTTCTCGGCGGCACACCTAAATTTACCATTTCCAGCTAGCAGAATCAGTTTTTACCCCAAAACACCAGGCCAGGCCATTTCGAAAGCTATTTCGCGTAAGCGGTCTAGATACTTGAATGATTGTGTTAAACATGGTTATGGTTTGAGTGTTTTAATTTTCCCTACTTTATGGGAGCTTAGCGAAGATACCGTTTGTTTTTTTAAGCGTCTGAAAAATTGCTTAGTTAGTAATGATGCTGGTAGTGGTCTTGGTAGTTTTATTTTTCATAGATTGGGTATTGCTATTCAAAAGGGTGTTGATGCCAAGCTTGTTGCTCGGCTGCCAACTAAAAACCCTGGTATGTAATTTCTTTATAGTTTAAGTGAAAATATAGCAGTTTTTTTATTTAAAAAAATAATAATAAAAGAAAAGAAAAACATGAAATGCAATACCTAATTAGAAACTAAATAACCTTAATTTAGTTACTTATAACATCTGTCAAACATTACATTTCTTTTTGATCACAATGAGATTTACTGGTTCCACCATCTAGAACAGTTTGGATATAACTCGTTCTCTCATATCAACTGTATACAATAATTAATAAACTTTTAAATAAAGTTTCCTAAGTAACTTAAATGTGGAAAAGAAGAAGTTCCTACAATAGTAAAGATCAACTTTGAATGTTCTCTAAAAAGCCTTGAAAACTCTAAAAAACCCTGAAAACTCTAAAAAGCCCTAAAATATCTAAAGAGCTCTGAAAAAACTCTAAAAAGCTATGAAAAAGCTTTAAGTTAATTAATAAAAAGTTACTTGATTTAAATGTGGAGAAGAAGTTTTTAAGTTAAAAAGTTACTTAATTTCCTCGACGTTTCTTGAGTTGTTCATGATGTGTGTGATTGCTCCAAATAGCCAACTCGGGTACTTCTATCCTCTCCAATCCAAGTGGTTGTTATCTTAACAAAAGAATAAATATGGTAGAGATAATTAATACAATAAACGAATGAATATTAAACAAAAAAACAAATATAAAAAATGAATATTGTAAACCAATTAGTAAGTAATAGTGATGCTCTTATGTGTGTACTTCAAGTAATGTAAACTATGTTGTAAGAGAGACTCGGTCTGAAAAACAAACATAAAATTTGAAGAATCCTTAGTAGGTTGACTGATGAATATCCGAAGTTGTGTCGCCAACCCTGTATAACATTCGCAATCGTTTTGTGTCTATTCGAGACTTCCCTTATGAGAAACACTGATTCAGTCCAATGTTTTCTTGATGATGTTCCCAAGACTTTTAATGCAGTTAGGTCTTATTGAGAAGTACTTTTTGATTAAAAGATTGTGGAATAGGTATTACGCTCTCTTCCTCACAAATATGACCATGTTATTGCCGCCATTGAAGAGTCAAAGATTTTCTAATATATACTTTCAATGAACTTATTGGTTTTATTCAAGCACTTGAGAAGATATTAAACAGGTTGGAAGTTGTGTGATTAGAAGAAAATTTTCTTTTTGAAAATTAGTCTTGTTCATATTTGTAAAGAACTAGTTATGTGAAAAGGCAAGGGTACCCAAATATACCTCAAGCTAAAAAATTTCCTACCTATAAGTCCTTTCTCCGAAAGTGATTGTCTATGAACAGAGTCGAGACAATACAACTAATCGATTCATACATCGTGTGATCGTCTATTGATACGAGATCGAGACAATATAACAACGAAGTATGTTTACTTGATACAAAGGTTCGGACTTAACCAAACACAATAAGATTGCTTATCAAGTAAATAGGAATTAACGTTTGTGCGATTTACTTTAATTATAATAAAATAATTATAATGCGGAAATATAAAGTAATGACACAACAAGACTTTGTTAACGAGGAAATCGCAGATGCAGAAAAACCTCGGGACCTTGTCCAGAATTGAATACTCTCAGGATTAAGCCTCTACACAAAATTACACCAACTTCGTATAGTTGAGACCAAGCAACTAAACCTATAGTTCACCTAGTTTCGTCTGTATTCCCACGCCTCCAACTTATAAATAAGTCATGTACTTGGAACAATTCCTTTGGTTCGTATTCCAAACAGTAAAGGAACAACAAATATGTTTGGTATCAACTCTATTCAACCAAGTGATATGAGTCAAACAAAGGCTCTTCCGTTTATCTTAACATAAACTCCTTCGTCAGGTCCTTGGATCTATCTTATGTTCAATTACCGAAGTAATCGTTTAAGATTAAGACAAAAAAGCTCTTAATCTAAATAATTGTGTTGATGCCGATATAATCAATTAATCAATCCAATCTACCACAAGGATAAACCGATTATTAATTGGATCCTCTTTTACCAAAACAAGTATTGTGCACACCAAAGATTATAAAACCCAAGCCAGGTCTTCAATATCTTCTTTGTCTTCAAATCTTCTTAAATCTTCAATAAAAACCTGCACACAATCACTTGAATCTCTTGTGATCAATCACGCACAGAAGGGAGTCTGTTAACAATGGATTATTACAAGATCGTCTTTAGAACTCACAACAGTCTAAAGATCCCTGCCGAAACTCTGAACTAGTTTGAGTGAATCTTATATTAGAAGAAAAGATTATCAAGAATAAACAAACTAGGTGCAATCAAATTTCAACCACCGTTAGTCAATCAAATCAATGAAAACAAAAGATAAACCGCAATTATCTAGTTTCCCACCAGCGGTATACGTTAGAGCTTCTCAATCCCAAAGAAGACTTTAAACTGAGCGGCCGTAAGAGATTTCTCCTAATTAGGTTACTCTCCTCTCCGAACAGGCAGCTACACCAGTAATAACAACAAAAGAGGAAGTCTATTGTTACGAAGGATTAGTTTGCTAGAAAGGCAAACTTCAAGTATTTATATACAAGGAAGTTTGGACACCAAGGAATTTCCAAAATCGAAAATATTCTCAAGATATTCATTAAAGCACAAATTCGGTTTTCATAATTTCTGGAAATGCTCTGTCCAAAAATAATGATCGAAATCTCTCGGAAAATCTACTTAGTAAATGCACATTACTAATTCTGGAATTTCCCTACAAAGTGAAATTAATAACCTTAATTAAAAGATTCTTAACTTACTTATGTTTCGATCCTGAGATTCTCTTCTCTTAGCCGTTAAGGAATATCTTTGAATAATTAAAGAAATAAACATTCATAGCACGTGTTCAAAGTATGTCGACATCCTTACTTTGTAAGTTCTCTTTCGCACTTACAACCTTGAAACCGATTTGCCACACTTCCAAACAAGTTTAGAATTGGTTCATCTGACTTTCAAGAACTATGCGATTGATCAAACCAATATTCAATCACAATCATGGGTTTAACGGTTCTACCAAAACAAGTTTCGGTTCTACCTCCATGTGAGTATTGTGCATAGTCACACTACCTTTCCAAAATTCGGTTGACTAGGTACTAGGATCGGTTCCCCACATATATATGGTATGTAACTTATATGTGGTTCACATGTCCATAAGATCGGTTCCTCTTTGCCTAAAAACGTGTTGCACATGTCCATAGGATCGGTTCCCCTTTCTGCTATAAACCTTGTTGCACCCTATATAAGGATCGGTTCCCCTTTGTGATGTACTACACCTCTTACTAGGATCGGTTCCCCTTTCCCATATTTGGTCAGACAAAACACAAACCCGATCATACCATCTCATGTGATTACCTAAGATCGGTTTCACTGATAAAAATCATACCAATACATAAGTCAGGCCTTTGCGAATAGTTATACCAAGAACACAAACAAGTTGTGAGAGGTTATACTCAATCACACATATTAGTTGTTCATAAGATATGCAATGAATAACAAAACCAATAACACCTGATGTTGATGGTGGATTTTAGTTCAGGGCTAAAATTGTAGAACCAAATTTAATGTGTTGACATCCTACAAAGGATAAAGCCGTGTGTTGACATCCTGCAAAGGATAAAGTTGTTTGATAAGTGATGAGTACCTCTTCGCTTCATTAATTCACCTAGAATGGAGCATGTGGCAACAATCCCAGTATTTTGTGAATTAAATACACCCAGAAACGGAGCATGTAGCAACAATCCCGATATTCTGTGAATTTATAGCATTATTAATTAATGCTTGATGAGCCTTGCATTTCCTGTGTTTTCCCACAGAACTCTCATTATTGGTGTGGCATGATGACTGAGTGTTGCTCTTAACAGAGTAACACGAATCTCCAAGTGTCAATAGTGAGGCATGCACGAAATACCGTACATGCTACATCTCTCGGTGTGTTATACTAGCCCGATTGAGCATATTTCCTAAGGGAAATCTGGAATGCCCATGTCAGTCTCATAAAAAATAACGACCACACAGGTTGGCGCATGATTTAACCATCCTAGACGATCCTCAGCAGGAGCAGGCTATCACCACAATGACCACCAGCGGGCCCGTTTATGCCCTGGACGGTCGAACACATGCTATGCCCCCAAAACTCCACCAAACGCCATCCTTGAAGAAGGATGGTCGAGCTGGTATGGAGTGACTAGTATGCGCAAGGCTGTCAAAAACAGTCTCAAAGAAGTCGCGACCGTCCAACTTCGCAAGCCAAGTTGGACGGCTTGGATCGTCGCCTGATTGACCGGAGAAGCGTTGGCATGCACATTGGAGGGCCCACTTTTCACCTACATGATCGACTCTCTCACGACCAAGCCATGGAGCAGTAAACGTTTGCTCAAAACATGGCTGGCGTGATGCTTTAAAAGTCGTGGAAGCACCACTAGTGTCTTAAATTGATCACGACCATCCAACTTCGCAGGCATGGATGGATGGCTTAGATCACATCTAGGACCGTGGAACAAGTACACACATGCTCACCGCCGGCCCAACGTGGGCCCTACATGATCGGTCTCCCCAAAGGAGGAGTACATCTTGCTAAACCGATCGGTTAAAGTTGCACGGGCGTGAACTATACAAAACCCTAATTAGGGTTTGCGACATGTTACATGTGTCGTTAATCGATCACGAGCGTCCATCTTCGCAAGCTTGGATGAAGGGTATAGATATAGACATACAAGGTCCCAAGAATGTCAACATGATCACTGTGGGCCCGTCTACACGTATGACCGATCAGCCTAGGCCAACCATGGCCGAACGCCTCGAAACACGCGCCCAAACTAAGCATGTCGCGCGGTTTTTGATTCCTTTGCGGCAACGGATTTCTGTCGAAAAACCGATCTCAACCACTCACCTTTACCGGCCAAACTGAGTGGCCTAGATCGCACATTCGCGAGACGATCCATCATGGACACGTACACTGACAGGCCGCCTCCATGCAGGACCGATCGGTCCCACCAAAACTGGCTCCCATGCTTGAGTTCGATCAAGCAAAAGAGTGATGCTTGCGCACCTCTTTAAAACCTAATATTCCATCTACGGTCGCAGATGAGGGTCTTAAGCCATCTCGTCCGTCCAACTTCGCTAGCTTGGTCGGACAGCCTAGGTTAAGAGCTAGATGACCAATGAAGCGTCTCTGTGATCACCGTCCGCCGCTCTTCCACATGGAGTGATCGACCATGAGATGGCTCGCCCATGAGGCTTCCAAACGATCACTCGAAGATGGCTAGACGTGTTGATGTTTTAAGACGCTTAAATCCGCGACTTATTCGGTTAAGCCTTAAAACAGCGATGCTTCATATGTATTGATTATACTCGATTCATTACATGCATAGAATACACACGATATTTTACAAATATCAATTCCCTAAATAACTTAGTTATTTAGCCTAGCACCGCATGCTACTTCCTGTGGGTCCCATGATCCACACATTCGAGACATCAAGCATGTCACAAACTGGGGGATACTTACTGGGTTATTGGTCTGGCGGTTTACAAAGTGCAGCGTGCAACGCGACATCACAAGAACGTGTCAGGAAGACATGGATGGTTAGTGATGATGGGAGGAGTGGGCAAAGACTGATCGTGTGACATTAACACACGACCCCACTATCCCATCACTCCACTTCCTCCACTTCCCACGAGAGACGAGGGTTATGCTCAATGGCTTGTATAAATAGGTTCTCCTCCCTATTTCCAAAACAGACAGAAACCAAGTGTTGATATAACGTATTCAAACATTCAGAGCTGATTTCTTACATTTTTTGCAAGTCGATTCATTTTTTTGATACAAGTCATAAACAGCCAACACCTTCACACTCTCAACACCTTCTTCGCTTCCCTTCCTAAGATCAACCCCATCTCCTTCACTTTGACACCGAAGCAAGTCTGGAATGACCATTTCTTGGTTTAGGCCAGAATTGTACAGATTGATCTCTCGAATCAGAAAGCATTCCAGTGCAGTGCATTTGTTTAGGGTTTAGATTCGTTTCTCATCCACACACACCCAAATTTACCAAAAACCGCAGAAATAGTTTTCACCCATAAACAATTGGCGACCATAGTGAGAGATTAATCTCTCGGTTGTGAAGTCAATTTCTTCAATACCCAATCCCATTTGGCTGATTTCAAAATGGTTTGTCTTAGGACTTCCCCAACAACTTCAGATCCCGGTCGGAGTTCCTCCAACTAAGATGCTCCTCTTTCCAACAGTATGTATGACGGCGCGGCTGGAAGAATCCCAACATTGATCGAGTTGGCACGAGTTCAGGAGGTTCGTGCAAAGAACATGAACCTGATCAAAGAAGCAATAAACGACATACTCGATATCCTCATCAATATGGCGTCAAATATGAGTGGCTTTCCTGTGACCGAGATTTCTACACTAGGGACTGATCCTTGCAACGATCCTCCTCAGGTCAATAGCTTCACTATGACCCAGAGGCCGGTGGATCAGGAAGCGGCTTCTCTAGTGGAAAGTTTATGCGAACTTTTACATCTTTCAAAAGACAAACGGGCGGAGACGTTTGCTGCAATCAACTAGATAGCCCTAGACGTGCATTTAACTCCTTTGCGCCCAGAAACCTCAAAAACATCAGAGATGTCTGTGAATAATGTTACATATACAGAAGAATGCATGATGGCAGAGGAAGGTCACAACCGGGCCCTACATGTTACTGCGCGCATCAAGGACTCGGAGTTCAAGAGGGCTCTCATCGAAACGGGAGCGTCTTCGAATGTGATTACTCTCAAGACTCTCAGGACGGCCAAGGTTCGCCCAGGCAAGATCGTACGGAGGCCTACCACGATGACAGACTTCGAAGGAAACCAAACCAACACGTACGGGTATGTCAATTTGAATTTATTTGTAGGGCCCGTTCAGTCAAAGGTGAAATTTGAATTCATAGAGAAGGACCCGGACTACCATATGATACTGGGGAGACCGTGTCTCCATGACAATAAGATTGTCCCTTCGACGTATCACCAGTGCCTGAAGACTATGCTGAATAAAGAAGTCATTCATATTCCTGCATCATTGTCTCCTTACGCACCGATATGTGGAGTGGAATTATTTGAATCAAGAGAAGCTCCGCGGGAAGAAGCAGACAAAGTTCATTGCATCCAACTCCCCACGTGGGCGTCAATCCAAGAGGAGGACCGAATTGCATCATTGAGGGCTAAACCCCACTATGCATCTTTGCTGAAAAGGTGTTCCCACGTTCACACTAAGAGGGAGCGAACCTTTGTGGCAAGTCGTGATCAGAAAGGGAAAACCGCCTACCGATGCCGCTGTTAGCAATTAGCAGGGGAGACTGTTACCCAGTCTCTCCGGATAATGGAATGCTACAACAACAACAACGAGCCACGGGAAGAGGTGCTGGATGTTCCACGACAACTGCAGGACGGCACCAGCTCCACGACCGATGAGCTCGAAATCGTTAATATCGGGAATGAAGAATCTCCCAGGCCTATCTCCATCAGCTCAACCTTGTCCACGGATGAACACACGGAGCTCGTGCAACTTCTCGAAGAATACCACGACATATTCGCTTGGACTTATGAAGAAATGCCCGGTCTAAACGAAAAATTGGTCACCCATCATCTACATGTCATACCTGGATCCAAGCCGATCAAGCAATCTCAGAGACAATTCAGGCACGAGGTAGAAGAGATAATCAAGACTGAGATTCATAAGATTCTAGTTGTTGGCTTCATTAAGCCTATCCATCATCCGACCTGGTTGGCTAATGTAGTTCCGGTGAAAAAGAAAAACAGACAAATCAAGTGCTGCGAAGATTTCAGAGACTTGAACAGATGCTTCCCAAAAGACGATTTTCCTCTACCTAACATTGACATGTTAGTAGATGCCACCAGCGAACACGACATGTTCTCCTTCATGGATGGATATAGCGGGTATAATCAGATAAGGATGTACGATCATGACGCAAGTAAGTCAACTTTTCGAACTCCTCTCGGAAATTTTTATTATACTGTAATGCCATTTGGTTTCAAGAATGTCGGTGCAACGTATCAACGCGCTATGACGGCAATCTTCCACGACATGATGCATAAGCAAGTCGAATACTATGTAGATGATATAGTCATCAAATCGAAAGCTCGGGAGAATCACACGGGAGTCCTACGACAAGTGTTCGAAAGGTGCCGTGAATATAAATTGAAGATGAATCCTTTGAAATGCGCTTTCGGCGTTTGCAAGTTTCTGTGGTTCCAGGTAACTGCTGAGGGGATCAAGGTGGACCCATCCAAGACTCAAGCAATCCTCACGATGCCGCTGCCGCGAACTATGAAGGAGTTCCAAAGCTTTATGGGCAAGGTGAACTACATTCGACGTTTTATACCTGGTTTTGCCCAGCTTGTTGCTTCATTCACTCCCTTGCTGAAGAAAGGAGCAAGCTTCGCATGGACCACACTACAACAGGAAGCGTTTCGGAAGATTCAACGAATATTTTCATCTCCAAATCATCATAAAGGGTTCGCCTATTATGTCAGCCCGGACGAAAAGCGAGCCCGGGACATCTTCAGATCTACTGGAGCCGAAACCTCAAGGGAGCATCCTCGGGAAGATAGCGATGTCCGCATCATCATGTCGAGAAAGAATCCGCAGCTTGGGTGAATCACTATATCAGACTTGAGAGGAATGCTTCAGCGAAACAGCGAACATCCAAATGATTGTGTCAAGAGGTCCCGAATTCAGGCACTGAAGGGTCACAATCCGAGTGTGATTGAACAACAAGTGGTGTAATTGAGCATCAATAGATGGTACCTGTCAATCGTGCTTTTTCGAAGAGTTTGTGCTTTCAGACACCCTCTGAACTCCGTGAAGCTGCTAAACGCTCAGGTTGCAACAACACCTGCCCTGCTAGAAAGAACAAGCCTGCCCGTAATAAAGAGCCTCATGATGTTCGTGGAAACATACATCTCACCAACATGCTATGCAAGCTTCAGCCTTCTGTAAGCAGTTTCGCTGAAGCATCAAGAGGAAAAACACCGAGATACAACATCCTGCACGTCCAAAATCACCAACTCCAAAATCCAGTACCATATGCACGACTGCCACAACGGTGAAACAACGTCCAAGATATTCCATATCTGGATCGAAGGTAACTACATCAATGAGAGATTCTTTCAGAATTTGTCTCTCATAGAAGAAGTAGTTGTGTTACCAAAGGAGTATGACTGGGGACTGCTTAGCACTGCCCATCTCAAAGATGGTGAATTTAGAGAGATGCAAGCACGCTATCATTATGATTCCAAGATGTCCAAAGGCTAGGATATACTCAAGAGAGCAGACGTAAAGACGGCCTCATGAACCTAGCGTGACAACATCTATCAAGTCGAAAGCTCCGGATACTCATGGGCAGGGGACTGTCTCCCTCTTCTCTATTCCATGAAGAAACATCAAGAAAGCCATCGGTTCCAGCTTATCCTTCTAATAACGAGACGATCTCTACCATTGTATGAAGAGTGCCAAGTTTGTACAAGTTTCCACCACGCCTCTCCCTGCCAGTCTCTTCTGATCACAGCTGCTGCCAAGAACCGTTGTTGCTCGTCGATTTATACCATCCAGAGCTTCACCTTATCAACGACTACTACGTACAAAGGCCCATCAGGCATACAAGATAGAGCCAAGTAGACCACGCTTGGGGATTGAGGCTCAGCATGAAATTCCTTCGCCGTCAGTCAATAATTTCTTCAACACAAGAGAGATGGTCAATCAAGAAGCATGTAATTTGCAAGGGGAAACCAAACTGAAGAAGAGGCCGCTTCAACGCTCCCTCTAGCAGAAACCGCTTCAACGCTCCATCCCGCGCTTCAATGCTCTCTCTCCAGAAGAAGACGTTTCAGCTCTCTCTCCAGAAAAAGAAGTCGCTTCAATACTTCAACGCTCTCCAGAGAAAGATGCTTCAACGCTCTCCGGTACCCGCTTCAGCGCTCTCTCTAGGAGCCACCTTAACGTTCGCTTCAGAAGCTGCTTCAACACGCTTGCCGGAAGCTACATCAACGTTCTATTTGGAGTTGCTTCAATATATTTTTCAGAAATTGCTTCAGCAGCCTTGTAAGGATATTCCTCATGATAGGGCTCGTCCACATCAGGGTCGAGGATTATGGCATCGTCATGGATAGTCTGATATCACAACCAACCGCACGCCTAATCTACCTGGGTCCAACCGACATCATGCTAGTGGAACGCTCACCTGGATGCCTCTTGAATGTGACATGTTCCAAAGACAGGCCGACCTATCTCTCCTGGTAATATCTAACTTTGTCTCATAAGTTTTATATTTATTTGTCACCATCTAATGCCTACCCCACAATAATGCAACCATTATGTGCTAGGCAGGGGACTTAATGTTGATGGTGGATTTTAGTTCAGGGCTAAAATTGTAAAACCAAATTTAATGTGTTGACATACTGCAAAGGATAAAGCCGTGTGCTGACATCCTGCCGAGGATAAAGTTGTTTGATAAGTGATGAGTACCTCTTCGCTTTATTAATTCACCTAGAATGGAGCATGTGGCAACAATCCCAGTATTCTGTGAATTAAATACACCCAGAAACGGAGCATGTAGCAACAATCCCGATATTCTGTGAATTTATAGCATTATTAATTAATGCTTGATTATCCTTGTATTTCCTGTGTTGTTCCCGCAGAACTCTCATTATTGGTGCGGCATGACGACTGAGTGTTGCTCTTAACAGAGTAACACGAATCTCCAAGTGTCAATAGTGAGGCATGCACGAAAAACCCGTATAGGCTACATCTCTCGGTGTGTTATACTAGCCCGATTGAGCATATTTCCTAAGGGAAATCTGGACTGCCCATGTCAGTCTCAGAAACAATCACGACCACGCAGGTTGGCCGCATGATTTAACCATCCTAGACGATCCTCAGCAGGAGCAGGATATCACCACAATGACCACCAGCGGGCCCGTTTATGCCCTGGCCGGTCGAACACATGTTATGCCCCAAAACGACACTAGACGCCAGCCCTGAAGAAGGATGGTCGAGCTGGTATGAAGTGACTAGTATGCGCAAGGCTGTCAAAAACACACTCAAAGAAGTCGCGACCGTCCAACTTCGCAAGCCAAGTTGGACGGCTTGGATCGTCCCGCGATTGACCGGAGAAGCATTGGCATGCACATTGGCGGGGCCACTTTTCACCTACATGATCGGCTCTCCCACGACCAAGCCATGGAGCAATAAACGTTCGCTCAAAACATGGCTGGCGTGATGCTTTAAAAGCCGTGGAAGCACCACTAGTGTCTTAAATTGATCACGACCATCCAACTTCGCAAGCATGGATGGATGGCTTAGATCACACCTAGGACCGTGGAACAAGTACACACATGCTTACCGCCGGCCCAACATGGGCCCCACATGATGGGTCTCCCCAAAGGAGGAGTACAGCTTGCTAAACCGATCGGTTGAAGTTGCACGGGCGTGAACTATACAAAACCCTAATTAGGGTTTGCGGCATGTTACATGTGTCGTTAATCGATCACGAGCGTCCATCTTTGCAAGTTTGGATGGAGGGTGTAGATATATACTTAAAAGGTCCCAAGCATGTCAACATGATTACTGTAGGCCCGTCTACACGTATGACCGATCAGCCTAGGCCAACCATGGCCGAACGCCTCGAAACGCGTGCCCAAAGTAGGCATGTCACGTGGTTTCCGATTCCTTTGCGGCAACGTATTTCTGTCGAAAAACCGATCTCAACCACTCACCTTTGCCGGTCAAACTGAGTGGGCTAGATCGCACCTTCGCGAAACGAGCCATCATGGACATGTACACTGACGAGCCGCCTACATGCAGGACCGATCGGTCCCACCAAAACTGGATCCCATGCTTGAGTTCGATCAAGCCAAAGAGTGATGCTTGCGCACCTCTTTAAAACCTAATATTCCATCGACGGTCGCAGATGAGGGTATTAAGCCATCTCTTCCGTCCAACTTCGCTAGCTTGGTCGGACAACCTAGGTTAAGAGCTAGACGACCAATGAAGCGTCTCTGTGATCACTATCCTCCACTATTCCACATGGAGTGATCGACCATGAGATGGCTCGCCCATGAGGCTTCCAAACGATCACTCGAAGATGGCTAGACGTGTTGATGTTTTAAGACTCTTAAATCCGCGACTTATTCGGTTAAGCCTTAAAACAGCGATGCTTCATATGGATTGATTATACTCGATTCATTACATGCATAGAATACACACGATATTTTACAAATATCAATTCCCTAAATAACTTAGTTATTTATCCTAGCACCGCATGCTACTTCATGTGGGTCCCACGATCCACACATTCGAGACATCAAGCATATCACAAACTGGGGGATACTTACTGGGGCATTGATCTGGCGGTTTACAACGTGCTGCGTGCAACGCGCCATCACAAGAATGTGTAACGAAGACATGGACGGTTAGTGATGATGGGAGGAGTGGGCAAAGACTGATCGTGTGACATTAACACACGACCCCACTATCCCATCACTCCACTTCCCACGAAAGACGAGGGTTATGCTCAATGGCTTGTATAAATAGGTTCTCCTCCCTATTTCCAAAACAGACAGAAACCAAGTGTTGATATAACGTATTCAAACACTCAGAGCTGATTGCTTACATTTTTTGCAAGACGGTTCATCTTTCTGATACAATTCATAAACATCCAACACCTTCACACTCTTAACACCTTCTTCGCTTCCCTCCCTAAGATCAACCCCATCTCCTTCACTTTGTGACCGAAGCAAGTCTGGAATGACCATTTCTTGGTTTAGGCCAGAATTGTACAGATTGATCTCTCGAATCAGAAAGCATTCCCGTGCAGTGCATTTGGTTAGGGTTTAGATTCGTTTCTCATCCACACACACCCAAATTTACCAAAAATCGCAGAAACAGTTTTCACCCATAAACACCTGGCAATTTCCTTTTCGGTTCACAAACAAGTTTATGAACTTACTTTCTTAGAACACATGTAAACATTGTTCCCTAGGATGAAATCCTCACCTCATACCCATACATAATCACAATAGCATTCAAATGATTATGGCGATGTCTTATCTACAAAGTTTAATGGTTAAGCAATAAACCTCGTATTGTATTCCTTAATACTATGTCTATCTAGAGTTCAAATATGCTTCGCAGTTATGTTTTCAATATGCACGACTTGAAAGATACGTTAGGGAATGAAACAGTTCAAGTCAAATATCACTAACCTCAAGTGGAAGGATGATTGTTGTCGTTGTAGCTCCTTGCTTCTTCACATCTTCAAGACTTCGCAATACTTGTAATGTCTCATATCCTAATACTTTCAAGCTAACCTATACGAAGTTGACTCTAGTACATTATCAAACGACTCTTAACATGAGTTTTGATTCACTAAAATATGACAACCAAACTTGACATACCAACGCTTGGTGGTTCAACCGGGCCATGCTCTAACAATCTCCCCCTTTGTCAATTTTAGTGACAAAACTCTTACATCATATGGATAAACAAATCATTACACATACGCTTGATTCTCGATTCAACAGCATAGTAAAACTGCTTACATTTAATCCTTGAAAATGTCGTTGTTGACATTATAATAACAAAGCTATTACTCCCCCTAAGGAAGATAGGTAGATATTCAATCCAATTCATATGACATGTTACTCCCCCTTAGTTTTTGTTTTCACTCTTTCGTTAGATAAACGTTCAAGCGTCATTGTTCTTTTCCTTAGCGATACCAATCAATATAAAATCACTGCCAGTATCACCTGTTTATTCCATGTATTTCTCCCCCTTTTTGTCACAAAAATGACAAAGAAACGAAAAAATAAAGGACAACATGAAAAGAATCTTACAAATCTCAAAATAAACTTGCAAACCTGTAGAGTTAGGCACGAGGGTTCCACACATCATGTTCTGATAACCCATATCAAAACCGAAACTACAAGTAGTTTTATTTTGACATGTTATCAAGGAAACAATTGTCCGAAATAATTTTTCCAATTTAGTTTAGAAAACCAAAAATCAACTAAGCACTTTAGTCCCTTTGCTAAACCGATTGTTCAAAAACAACTGCTTAATTCGATAAGACCAAAATAAAGACAAACGCTATTTTTCTCATCAGGTTCTAATTATCCATAAACTTAGACCTTTCAACTTTAAACAAGACAAGTACTAGGTCAGTTAACTAGCATTTCTTGTTAAGGCATTCGATTAGACTTGAATAACCGAAACCTCACTTCGATAAGTCTGACTAAGATCAGAATTAACTTAGTTTCTCTTATCCGGAATCGAATTGAACTAAACAACTCATCCCGTACACCTTTTATTTTGTTAAGCCATAAATAATTCATACAAACCAAAATAAATCAACTTGCATAATTATTCACCTCAAGCGGAAGCAGTTGAAACAACATAGACATTAAAAGCACCGCAATTGCACCGAAATTTTGTAAGCCTAAACAATTGATATCATACAAAATCAAGATAACAATAGTTTTTCTTAACCGGAACCAATTGAATCACACACAACATCAATTGTACCGAAATTTTGTAAGCCTAAACAATTGATACCACACAATAAAGCAAGATAACAATAGTTTTTTTTAACCGGAACCAATTGAATCACACATCCACACACACATCATGGAATAAACATCAATTGTACCGAAATTTTGTTAAGAAAAAACAACAAATATATGTAATATAAACTCAGGCTTTTCTTAAACAGGAAAACAATTAACTAACAAGATTGTTACCTCAAATTTCGCATCCATTTCTCCAATATGTTTGCATCTTCGTCTAGGGAGAATTGATATCGAAATATCATCACATTGTCATCCTTATGCATAAACAAGAGAATAACAACAAATCTCAACCTTTACCAGAGAAAAGTTGAAAACCGGTTTTAACAATTGCACGCAAGAGTTGAAAACCGTCGAAACACATATGCTTTTATGCTAAACCAAAACTGATTCAACATATTGTGACTGTTTCACATATTGTTTCTACCAGAACCCCTCATGATTCTTTGATAAATCCTACCAACATGGGCTAGAAATTAATCCTGCTAAACCAAAAAGTCACCCAAACCATAAGGGTTCACAATATATGAGATCGAATATTAAGGTAGTAAAACCTGAATCAAACATCCCATAAACATACATAGCAATACGATAAAAGCATTCAAGCACATGCTATGTAAACTGAAAAACTATCACAAGAAAAATTACCAATCAAATAATTTTATTCATAATAGACCAATACAATCAATGAAAGAAATCAAAAATTGATGTCTATTTAACTAGATCAAGTTTCACAGCATATAACTTCATCTCTAGTGGTGCTCTTGTTGTTCACTGAGGTCTCTTTAGTGTTCAAAATTTTAAAGCATGTCACAAGGAACTTGTCCGCAACCACTTTATGTTTCATAAGATCTTCCATTTGAAGCTTCAAGTTAGCAAGCTCACCTTTTGCCCCCTCCAAACTTTCTTTCAGTCCATCTCGGTCTTGCATCAAGGAGAAAAGACTTCTTATGAGTTCATCAAACCCATGCATAACTTCATGCATACCATCAGTGGAGAACCACTTGGTAGAATCTGAATCATCGATCGCAAAGAGACTTATTTCTTCTTGATATCTATAGAGTTATGATCAGACACGTTTCTCGAGATAATCTTCCTGATTCTTCAATAAGGGACAAACCCTTGATAGTTTCTTACTTTTTGTGCTTCCCTTCTATCACTCCTTGTAACACTGCGAGTTATGGGAGACATCCTTATCAAGGAAAGACAATAAACCTAAGAGAAGGTTTTGAAACATGGTTTTTCGAAAATATACACAAATATGTTTTTGAACTTCTCTTTTTATTGCAGAGTGGAATCAAAATATATTCTATAAATATCTTTTATTACCGAAAATGCGAACTACCATTAACAAGTGCCCCCTTTTTTATGTGCTTTTCTCATCCAAAATTAAGAGCACAGAGAGGTATGAGAGTTCACAATTTCGATACAATCTAAGTTGCATCGGAGTAAGCTTTTTCCAGCTTACAGTGAATATCAGAAACATAGTTCATGTTTCTTTTAAGGAATTTCTGCCCAAAATATTTTCTCCCAAGACAATGATCTTTTCTAACTCTAGAGATATGATCATCTGGAGAAAATGTACTAATGTGAGAATTCTCGGAGATAGCTAAATCTCTCTGTTTATGGGTGAAAACTATTTATGCCGGCTTTGGTAATTTGGGGTGTGTGAATGAGAAAAGAATCTAAACGTTAAACAAATGCACTGCACGGGAGAGCTTGTGATTCGAGAAATCAATCTGTACAATTCTGGCCTAAACCAAGAAATGGTCGTTCCAGACTTGCTTTGGTCACAAAGTGAAGGAGATGGTATTGATCTTAGGGAGGGAAGCGAAGAAGGTGTTGAGATTGTGAAGGTGTTGGTTGTGTATCACTTGTATCAGAAAGCTGAACTGGCTTGCAGAAAGTAAGCTATCAGTTCTGGTGTTTGGATACGGTTGTATCAACACTTGGTTTCTGTTACCTTCTTCTGGAAATAGGGAGGAGAACCTATTTATACAAGTCATTGTTCCTTACCCACGTCTCTCGTGGGAAGTGGAGGAAGTGGAGTAATGGAGTAGTGTAGTTGCTTGTGTTAGTGTCACACGATCAGTCTTGCCCACTTTTCCCATCATCACTAACCGTCCATGTCTTCCTAACACGCTCTTGTGATGGCACGTTGTGCGCTGCACGCTGTAAACCGCCAGACCAATACCCCAGTATGTATCCCCCAGTTTGTGACATGATTAATGTCTCGAGTGTGGATCGTGGGACCCACAGAAAGCAGCATGTGATGCTTGATTAAATAACTAAGTTATTTAGGAAGTCCATATTTGTGAAATATCGTGTGCATTCTATGTATGTAATGCATCGAATATATTCAGCGTGTATGAAGCATCTCTGTTTTAAGGTTTAACGGAGTAAGTCGCGGAAAATAGCATCACGTCCAGCCATCTTCGAGTGATCGTTTGGAGGTTGTACATGTAAGCCCTGACTGGGCCGATCACTTTGTGTGGAAGAGTGGTGGACGGTGATCATGGTGATACCTCACTGGTCGCCTAACTCCTGTCTTAGGTTGTCCGTCCAGGCTGGTGAAGTTGGACAGACGAGATGGCTTGCGATCCACATCTGCGACCGTCTGATTAGGGTTTAGGAGGTGCTCGAACACCAACCTTTAGCTTGGTCGAATCCAAGAATGGGACACGTTTTTGGCAAGGCCGATTGGGCATGCGTGTAGACGACATGCTGGTGTAGGTGTTTGTACCTCATTGTCCCATGGAGATGCGATCTAAGCCACTCAATTTGGCTGGCAAAGAGGAGTGGTTGAGATCGATTTGCGACAGAAATCCTATGTCGCAAAGGAATTGAAGACCGAACGTGGTGCCTACTTCAGGCGCGCGTTTCGAGACGACCAGCCATGGTCGGTCTTGGCCGATCACTCAGGCGTGCAGTCGGCATGCCAGTGTACACGTCTGTACCTCACTGTCCCGTGAAGATGTGATCTAAGCCACTCAATTTGTCCGGCAAAGTTGAGTGGTCGAGTTCAATTTGCTACTGAAAACGCGCGGCCATGCCTAGTTTGGGCGCACAAATCGAGACGACCAACCATAGTTGGTCTTGACCGATTAGTCATGTATGTAGGTGGGCCCACGCTGATTGTGTTGACATGCTCTGGGCCCTTTGAATCTACATCTATACCCTCCGTTTATACCTGCGAAGATGGATGGTTGAGACTGATTTGCGACACATGTGATGTGTCGCAAAACCTAATTAGGGTTTCACGTCCACGCTGCTTTGGCTGGACGAATTGGCAAGACATGCTTCTCCTTTAGGGAGGCTGACCATGTGGGGCCCACGTTGGGCCGGTGGTGAACGCGTCAATACCTGCCTGGTGGCTATGGGTCCGATCTAAGCCATCCAATCATGCCGGTGAAATTGGATGGTCGTGATCAATTTGGGACCTTTAGTGGAATTTCCTGCGACCCTCAATTCTTCACGCTGACACAACTTCGAACAATCGTATATTGCAATCTGCTCAGGTTAAGGAAGAGTCGGTCATGTAGGTAGGAAGAAGGTCCGCCGGTGTACACTCCGACGCTTGTTCGACCGGCTATGGGATGATCCACGCCGTCCAACCACGCCGATGAAGTTGGAAGGAAGTGATGAACTTGAGACTGCCATAGGCGGCCTTTGTTTGTACGATTCCTCCAAGCTTCTCCATACCAGTCTGGACATCCAACTTCAGGCTGGTGTTCGGTGGTAGTTTGGGAGGCATGGTAGGTATTCGACCGACCAGGGCATAAGTGGGCCCGCTGGTGGTCATTAATGTAGTAGCCTGCTCCTGCTGAGGATCGTGTAGGCTGGTTAAATCATGCGGCCAACTTGCGTGGTCATGATTGTTTCTGAGACTAATATGGAGAGTTCATATTCAAATATGCTCAATCGGGTTAGTATAACACACCGAGAGATGTATCTTGTACGCGTATTTCGTACATGCCTCACTATTAATACTTGGAGATTCGTGTTACTCTGCTGAGAGTAATACTCAGTCGTCATGTCGCACTAATAATGAGAGTTCTGCGGGAACAACACAGGAAATACAAGGCTGGTCATGCATTAATTGATAATGCTATAAATTCATAGGGTATATGGGATTTGTTTCTACATGCTCCATTCTGGGTGAATTAGTAAAGTGAAGAAGTATTCATCACTCATTAATGGCTTTATCCTTTACAGGATGTCAGCGCATAATTTTGGCTTTTACAATTTTAGCCTTAAATGAAAATCCACCATCATCTTGATCTGTTTCAGATGTGATTAAACCAGTTTTATCACAGTCTGTAAAAGTCGAACAAGGACTTTTAGTTTCCTCATCAGAAGAAATCACAACAACATCATTAGTCAGAATCATAGGACGTGTCTCTTTATATGTGAGAGATTTACCAAGAGCTTCTAGTTTGACAGCAAGATCCAATTTCTCTTTGGCTAGACAATTCAGTTGAATGTCTTTTTCTCTGATCTCCTGTTTAAGAAGATTTGGCTCTGTCTTTAAAATAAGTACTTTAGAAGACAGAGATTGTATAGGCTTTAGGAGTTTTACCAACTCTTTATCAGCATCTTCTCTATCATCAGAGATAGACATAGATGTTTTCGTAACTCCAGGGTCATGAGTCAACGAAGTAGTAACATCTTCAACTTTTGAGTATTTAGACACTTGCATAACGTTAACTGAATCAGACATTAGATTCAATTCTTATAGGTTGGATCGCACCAAACACAGATTGTTAGATCTTTTCGTGTTTGCTTGCTCTGATACTAATTAAAAAGGCGAGGGTACCCAAACATACCTCAAGCTAAAACTTTTCCTACCTATAAGTCCTTTCTCCGAAAGTGATTGTCTATGGACAGAGTCGAGACAATACAACTAATCGGTTCACACTTCGTGTGATCGTCTATGGATACGAGATCAGTGTGATCGTCTATGGATACGAGATCGAGACAATACAACAACGAAGTATGTTTACTTGATACAAAGGTTCGGACTTAACCAAACACAATATGATTTCTTATCAAGTAAATAGGAATTAACGTTTGTGCGATTTACTTTAATTATAATAAAATAATTATAATGCGGAAATATAAAGTAAATGACACAACAATATTTTGTTAACGAGGAAACCGCAAATGCAGAAAAACCCCGGGACCTTGTCCAGAATTGAATACTTTCAGGATTAAGCCGCTACACAAAATTACACCAACTTCGTATAGTTGAGACCAAGCAACTAAACCTATAGTTCACCTAGTTCCGTCTGTATTCCCACGCCTCCAACTTATGAATAAGTCACGTACTTGGAACAATTCCTTTGGTTCGTATTCCAAATAGTAAATGAACAAAAAATCTGTTTGGTATCAACTCTATTCAACCAAGTATTATGAGTCAAACAAAGGCTCTTTCGTTTATCTTAACATAAACTCCTTCGTCAGGTCCTTAGATCTATCTTATGTTAAATTACCAAAGTATCGTTTAAGATGAAGCCAACAACACTTTTTATCCAAAGAATTGTGTTGATGTCGATCTACTCAATTGATCAATCCAATCTACCACAAGGATAAACCGATTATTAATTGGATCCTCTTTTACCGAAACAAGTATTGTGCACACCAAAGATTATAGACGCAAGTCAGATCTTCAATATCTTCTTTGTCTTCAAATCTTCTTAAATCTTCAATAAAAACCTGCACACAATCACTTGAATCTCTTGTGATCAATCACGCACTGAACGGAGTCTGTTAACAATGGATTATCACAAGATCGTCTTTAGAACTAACAACAGTCTAAAGATCCCCGTCGAAACTCTGAAATAGTTTGAGTGAATCTTATATCAGAAGAGAAGATTCTCAAGCATAAACAAACTAGGTACAATCAGATTTCAACCACCGTTACTCAATCAAATCAATCGAAAACAAAAGATAAACCAGAATTACCTAGTTTCCCACCAATGTACACGCTAGAGCTTCTCAATCCCAAAGAAGACTTTAAACTGAGCGGCCGTAAGAGATTTCGCCTAATTAGGTTACTCTCCTCTCCGAATAGGCGGCTACACCAGTAACAACAACAAAAGAGGAAGTTTGTTGTTACGTAGGATTAATTTGCTAGAAAGGAAAACTTCAAGTATTTATAGACAAGGAAGTTTGGACACCAAGGAATTTCCAAAACCGAAAATATTCCCAAGATATTCATTAAAGCACAAATTCGGTCTCCATAATTCCTGAAAATGCTTTGTCCAAAAATAATGATCGAAATCTCTCGGAAAATCTAATTAGTAAATGCACATTACTTTCTCTCGTAAGCAGCCCCAATTCGATTTTTAACTTATTTAACTAATAAATGTGAACTTAAATAATTTTAACTCAAATAAAATCAAGATTTAGTTAGTATTGCGCCTACCTTTAATCGCAATCCAAAACAATTATATAAGGTACCGTAGCTCCACCAATAATTTTAAACCTCTATATAATTCCTGAAAATGCTCTGTCCAAAAATAATGATCGAAATCTCCCGGAAAATCTAATTAGTAAATGCACATTACTTTTCAATTATGATAATAAGTTCACAACACTGGTTATTTAACTAATTCGATTTGCACAACACCGTTAGTCAATCAAATCAATCGAAAACAAATTAAAGATAAACCGCAATTATCTAGTTTCCCACCAACAGTACACGCTAGAGCTTCTCAATCCCAAAGAAGACTTTAAACTGAGTGGCCGTAAGAGATTTCTCCTAATTAGGTTACTCTCCTCTCCGAATAGGCGGCTACACCATTAACAACAACAAAAGATGAAGTCTGTTGTTACGAAGGATTAATTTGCTAGAAAGGAAAACTTCAAGTATTTATAGACAAGGAAGTTTGGACACCAAGGAATTTCCAAAACCGAAAATATTCTCAAGATATTCATTAAAGCACATATTCGGTTTCCATAATTCTTAAAAATTCTTTGTCCAAAACTTATGATCGAAATCTCTCGGAAAATATAATTAGTAAATGCACATTACTTTCCAATTACGATAATAAGTGCACAACACTGGTTACTTTTCAAGAATAATTCCTGAAAATAGTAAGTTGACAAGTGTCCGGACTTCATAACCAACATCATCTTCACCAAAACTAGCAGGTCCTAGTTTCATTTTCAACTGACCCTACAAGGTTAAATTCCTTGTGTAATTTATGGTCAATCTTATTTTCTTAATTGATGCTAAACAAGCATATTTAAGCTAAACATCCATAAATCTAAAAATTATCAAGATCAAGATATCTAATTATTATTCTTACCAAGACTATTTAAATAATATTTATCATAAATATTTTCATAAAATGCATAATGAGGCTTGAAAAGGGAATATCCAAATCAAAATAGTAAATTACTAAAATACCTTTATTGGAAAAAGACAAAAATTCCTTTAAAATTGGGGCGGATATTACAACTACACTTAACTATCCTAGTCCGAGACTTCGCTATAAGTAGATTAGAATTCAAGACATATAGTTTTGATAACTAAATTTGATAAACAAGCTTGAGATAGCAACGCTTGCGAGTTCGACCGAGCAATGCTCTAACAGAGATTAACATAATATAATATACACTCTGGTTAGGATGAACCGTAATCGAACCGTTTATAATGTTTGGTTCATAAAAGTTGGACGAAACTAGTCAATTGAACAACAAGCTTAACCATTTTCATATAACACTTTAAGACTTTTCTTAAATCTCAAATGTGATCAATCATGTCTAGATGTATTCTTAGAGAGTTTTTCAAATGTCAATTATCTCATAGATGATGCATATGAAAATATTCGACAGGGTAAGTACGCGTACTATACCTGTTCGTGAATATTTTTGTCATAGTACGTGTATCGGGTATGTGTACCCTTAAGACAAAAACAAGTTCAGGAACTCACTGATCTTTTATGGTATACGTACTATGCATACCTTTCCGGTATTGAAACCAACACCTTTCTGATCCACGAGTTCACATACTTTTTTATGGTACGGATACCGGTATGCGTACCAAAAAGTCTCTGCCGAATTATAGCTACGCTGATACGTGTACTGAGTACATGTACTGCGGATTTGGAACTATAACAGTTCTCACAGTATGTGAATTTGTATGCATACTGTCTTGTATCCATATCTATAGTAGTTTTATATCTCTCTAGTAATCCATATGAAACATTGCCGAATAACATCAATGACACATATCACTGATCCAGGCTATTTTCAAATTATTAAATCTTGAATCACAATTTATGTTATGAGCAATAAATTGTTCTTAACCAAATTCATCAAGTAAGAACAAATTTTCTTAAGCTTAGCATATTTCGAGAACGATATTCAAGATAAACTTGACTCAAAATTTTTGTTATGCATGTACTGTCTAATTTAGTCATGCGACAATGTCTCATAGATAGAAATCTGAAAACTTGAGAAATGGGTGGTTCAATCTTTACTTACCTTTGTTGAAGAAGTTTTTCAGAGCTCCTGTTGATCTTCACCTTCAAACGGTAAAACATCATGATACCCGAATCTCAACTACACACTTCTATCCTAATCCGAGACTTGACTGAATGTAGAAGCTAAATTTGAAAACAAGCTTGAGATAGCAACATTTGTGAATTCGACCGACTAATGCTTTAACAGAGGTTCTTTTCGAGTAAAATTTAGTGTCGTGGTTTTTATCTTCTCATTTCGTCCTTTTTTTTCGTATTACTTATCGTTAGTTGCTTTGCTATTGTGCTTAGCCTCTCAGATTGGTGAGTCTCTCCCAACAATACCTGTAACTATTTACTGGAAAATTAAAAGATTTTCATTTGAGTTACAAGGGTTGGGCCCTCAGGGTCATCGATCCACTTTTGTAGAAGTGAAAACTACAGGGAGACCCATTCTCCCTGATGTTTCTATTGTGAAACCCACGCTCCCAAAACTACAGGCGCGCACCCAAATTCTGGAAGAAAATTATTCTCAAACCCAAAATATATAAAATTATGTTTTTGTCTTTTTTTTTTCTTCTTCTTCTTCGTCTTTTTTTCTTCTTCTTCTTCTTCTCCACTATACCTAGATCTCAGAAAAAGGGAGATATTCGATTGATTTCGAGAACAAATTCATGCCTAAATTCGATTGATCTCAACAGCAGCACCAAATCGTCTTCTTCTTCGAATTAACGACGAACCCTCTTACTACCGATTCTCTTCATTACAATTTAAATTCACTACTGTTATTAATGGTAGCAGCAAAAATCCCTAAATGGGTTTGTAGAACACGGTTTGGTCATCACAGATTTATGATCAAAACTTGTTTTCAATGAAGATTTTGAAATGAATTTCAGATTTTTATGAAACTCTCAGCCGTGAATTGAGTTGGAGTATGCAATACTGGATGAGTTGTGAAGAAGGTTTAATTGCAGATGATGGTGTAAATACATGAAAGAAGATGATGGTGTAAATACATGATTTTGACCAAGAGCCCCCGAATAACTGAAAGATAATGGTTTGCGTGGGAGTTAATGAAACATGAAAGAAAATGATGATGTGGTTATGACTGCATAACATGTCATTCAGTCGAGAAACTGTCTGCATAACATGTTATGCATTCGTGAAAATGGATGCATAACCTGTTATGCATCTACAAAATTTGTTGCATAACTTGTTATGCAGTCCAGAAAACCTGCATAACCTGTTATGCGTCCGAAAATATGGCTATATAATGCATTATGCATCGAGAAAATATATGCATAACCTGATATGCATCCGTAAATATGGATGCATACTGCATTATGCATCAATTTTTTATATGTACGGCTAAAATCAACCAAAACAATGGTTACATAACTTGTTATAGATGCATAACTTTGTTATGCAGATACATAACTTGTTATGCAGTCAAAAAAATGGCTGCATAATTCGTTATGCAGCTGCAGAATGTGTTATGCATC
Source organism: Papaver somniferum (assembly GCF_003573695.1). Classification (NCBI taxonomy): domain Eukaryota; kingdom Viridiplantae; phylum Streptophyta; class Magnoliopsida; order Ranunculales; family Papaveraceae; genus Papaver; species Papaver somniferum. The sequence goes on along the minus strand of NW_020621936.1, from coordinate 14,503,683 downwards.
GTTTTTGGTGACTGCATAATGGTTAAGTATCAAGTTTACAAAAAATTTCCCTAAAATGAGGATCACCTCCGATTTTTTCGTTAAAAACAAAATTTTGATATTCTTGTTTGTACTCGTTGCGTAGCTCTTTTAAAAAGATTTCCAACGATATAAAATTTGTAAAATTCTAAGGCGCGGATTTTTAGATATGTTATGTCCAAGTTGCGCTGCCAATTATACCGCTGAAAAATTAGGTTGCGTAACGAGTTATGCCTGAAAAGATAGTATGCATAACCAATTATGTATTGATTCATATAATAATTTCATATAATTATGGGTGTCACGGTATACAAAATTAATTGTGGGCCTGAGAATGAGAATATTTTTTTTTTTGGATCTCCCCCTAATTTCCCCTTTGTAGAAGGGGGAGTAATAAACAGGGAGACATACCGCCCATACTGGTGAGTTGACCAAACCGAGCAACATCTCACATCCAAAATATCCACCATCGACAGGTGATAGTTGGCAAGGCGAACACCTGATTATCATTTTCAGAGACTCACAACACCTACTGATTCCTCAAATTTAAGTGCGAAAGATTAACGGTGCCGAAGGCTGGAATGAAATGAATACACTAGTCTAAACTAAAGTGCTTTTTTTTTTGATCCGAAAACTAAAGTGATTCCTCTAATAGCGCGTTTGGATGCATGTTCAGAAGTTGATTTTGGACTTCTGGAAGTCAAAAAGCTAGAAATCAGTTTGGTAATAATATTTCAGAACGATTTCTAGAATCAGAAACGTCTAGCTTTCTGTGAGCAGTAGTCAGAAGAAAATTTGTATCTAAACGCGCTATAAGCAAAATCCATAGGTCATAGGTGTTTATAGAATATTAAATGCTCTCCAAGGTAGTATTGAGAAAACATGAACCTTAAATACTCAGCGGGAATTAACTAGATTTATTAATAACGGAAAATGGGTCATTTGGCCAAATACTTTTAAAACATAGTTCTAATGGACGAGTAAAAATTAGTACGGGTGAAATGGACACCAAAAAAATAGCAAAAATGAAACTGGATTCATCTTGTCTTAAACTTAAAAAAGAGTGAGGATGAAACTGGATGTATCCTGATGTAAATTAAAAATAAGAAAAAGTATTTGAAAATGGGTAGGATGAAACTGTTTACATCCTGGTTATTTTTACATTCTCGTCCATGTGAACAGTATCAAATTTTACATGTCTTTTTCACCCATGAATTATTGTTATTGGGTTAATTGACCAATTTTGTGTATTTAATACTTCCTCCGTCCCACTATTAAGTGACCTATTTGATTTTAGATTTTGTCCCACTAATAAGTGACCTATATCACTAAACAAGGAGATATTTCTAAAATTATCCTTTTAGTTAATTATAAAAAATATAAGAAATATGCATAATTTGATAGGCATGTTTATATTCGTTACGTAGTTAACTAGTGTTTTAAAATACTTTTCAATGGCATGAAGTTTACGAACATTCGTGAAGTGGTTTGAGAGATAAATCATTTCTAAATTTCACTAGTTATTATCCATAAGGATATAATTATAAAAATGCTTAAAAATACTCTTTTTTTCCTTGTTCGTCTTAAAAATTGTGCAAACTTAAATTAGGTCACTTAACAGTGAACGAAAGGAGTAATCATTAATATTTGGATTAAATGAACTTTTCCGCCACAAGCTTGCCACTAACCTTGCCAGTAGAACAACCTATTCATCATTACAACCTAAAGAAGAAAAGACTATGCACATGAACCTTGAATAATGTTTGTTCAAATCAAACCATCGGAAGGAAAGAAATGACAAGGCAGTAATTGTTCTTTTTTGTCCGGAACAAAAGTGTAAAACCCAAAATGTATTACACAAAACTTTGGCACACAAGATGCTGCAAGACTTAGAATTTTCCAAAAGCCAGAATTACATACAAATATTACCTGATCTAAAGTTGATTTCAGACACATTTCTTACAAGGTAAACCAAAAAAAAAAAAAACATCTCCCTGCCGCTCCAAATAAACACTAGAACAAGAAGTTCAGTATAGCATTAACCACATCACACAACTCATGAGAATAGGAACTTGAATTCCAATCAACCCCACCACCAGCTGCAAAAACACACAACCACCACACAAACAATTTATCAATCAGTTCTGTCTAGATTCCCAAAATTTGTTAAAGAAAATGCAGACACAAGGGGTAAAAAGTATACCTGTCTGCCATGACCATGAGATGCTGGCAATGGGCGTATAACAGTAGCATCAGTCTCACCAGTAGGTAAAGGAATGGCCGGATTACTATTAATAAATGGCATACTACCACCTTTGCCGGGAAACTCCGACTGGATTGTTACCGGAGCGTTGGCGGAATTTGGGGATGGAGCAAACGAACTTGGTTGAGGAGAAATTAAATGCCAGTGATGCGCTGGTGAAGACGAAACTATCCCACCGGATGTTGGTGATGGTGCTGGTAATGGTGAGAATTTTGGTGCTAGTAAATCTCCATTTGGAGGTGGTTTTGGATATACCCTTATTGGGAATTTTTCACTTTCTTCACAGCTTTTTAGAGACCCATCGTTGAATGTGAAGTAGAAGAAACCTGGGCGTGATGGATTCCACTGAAACACAACATAGTAGTACCAAAAAATAAACAGTAAATTAAAAAGAACAAAAAAAATAAAATATAATTAAGGATTTTGCAGAATTCTGTTAGGTGCCCAAGATGAAGAATGAAGATAATGGTTGTACCATGTAAGAATCAGAGTTGGGTTTTGTGAGAAGAATAGCTTCAGAGAAGTTGCAGACATCAAAAGCATTTTTGTTCTGGAAAATGTAGAGCTTGTACTGATTTTTGTGTTTGAATACTATAAACAGAAAAGACACAAAAAATTTGGTTAGTAAACTAAAATCTACCACCAATCTTTAGAACCCAGAAAAAAGAAAAAGTTTAGATTTTTCTGTTTGTTGTATATACTTACCAAGAGAATCTCCAATATGAACACTAGGATTTTTCCATTCTGTAGCTCCATCAACCAGTATAGTTTCTGAAATAGAGTGCTGAAACATGAAATTCAAGATAACTAGTAAACACAGAATGGTAGCAGAGGTTCCCATGATTTTGCTCTATCTTGAAGGAGAAGTAAGGGTTTTGAAGGAGAGGCTGCAAGTTTCAATCCTCCTTCTCTAGGTCTAGGGTAATTCTCTGTATTGAAGTTGAGAGTGAGAGAGAGAGAGAGACTGAGAGGGGTTATGGGACTGAACCTACAATGTCAGAGTTTGTTTTGGCTTTGCCTTTTGAGGGGTTTGAGTGGATGACAGGTTAAATATGCGTTTAATATCTTTTTTTGGAGACTGCGTGTGCGTGCTTTTTTCGGTGCAATAGAATTACTACAGACAGTTAAAGGTTTATTGATTTTTCAATTTTTTGATAATATAATGAAAAGAATGAGTGATCAAAAGAGAAGAAGATGGTAATGTGATCATAAATGATTAGTATAGTGATAATTAGTTGTTGATGGTATCAAATGCGGTAATGTGAGTTAAGGGCAAAAGTACCAGTGTTTCACTTCTTTTTAATTTTTGGGAGGTGTGTACAAAAAAAAAAATCCTTTTGTGAAGAAAAGTACCACTTTTTAGATAAAAAGGAATAATAACTGTAATGTTAAAGACTTCGTCTTAATGAGAATAAAATCCTTTATCCCTTTACAGATCCTGATTTACCTCTTCGTTTTGTAATTTTTTAAGTTTTTAGTTTCAGTAGTTTTTACCGTTTGAACTTGAATACAGAAGTAAAATGGTGTAGACTGTGGTGGACCATGACTTCCCAGAAGTAACAATAATGCCAAACACAAATACAACCAACAAAAAAAAGTACAACATTTCAAAACCAAAGAAAAAGGAAACATAAATACAAGAAAAATTTGAAAAACAAACAAACTGATAAGTCCGAAGAGATTTATTGTTTTGGAAGGTTATTACTTGGTAGGATGGTAAGATCATAGGTTTCAACTTTCAATCCAAACCCTGAACATGACCGTATCATTTTGTTAACTTTTAATGTTTTTAGCTCACGGGTAGGTCTGTTAACAATTTTTGCATGATAAAATTGATATTCATCTTGACAGTTTGGCATGCTTTTTTAAATAAAATAAAATAAATATGATGGTATAAATGATGTTGGGTTGTGTCGTTGCCGTCAAGTCGGTGTAAAATCTGTTATACCATGAAATGAACAGATTGATAGACAGTTTGGGGGATACCCTATTTTGATGGGTCTTGCCGAAAAGAGCGAGACATGCTGGCCTTTTGGTCTATCTTGGTGTTCCTCTCTAACCTACCCCAACTTGTTTGGATAAAAAAGAAGGTTATTATTGGGGCATCACATTCCATTAGAGGGGCGTCACCTAATAAGACAAAAACGGATCCCCCATAAGTAATATCAAAACAACCCTAGTATAGGGGCGTCAAGTTCTAGTAGAGGGGCGACAAGTGTGATAGCAATGTCCCTCTAATTGGTTAGGGGGTGTCCTATAGGGGGTATAAATTGACTAGATTACCCTTTTTTCTTTAAATTGACTGATTTGTCCCTCCTTTTTAAATTGAAAAGACTGAATTGTCCTCCATCATATTTAAACCTAATTATGAATGAGAATAATCAAAATCAGTTTTTTTTCTTTCATCTTCTCTACTCCATTGTAACCGTAAGCACCACCTCCATTACAATTGAAAACTTCATCGTCGTCTTCGATTAATCGGCGGTTCGCAACATTAATAATCGTTGATTGAAGTCCATATTAGAGATGACGAAGAAGAAGAAAGTTGACGAAGATTCAACCGCATCCGATCAAGAACATCCCTCAATCGATGAAGAACATCAATTCCAAACCCCTCAAGTGGACAAATCAAGTGTAATGACTTATATGAGGTATTTATTGAAAAACCCATTTAGTATTTTGTTTATTGTGTTCAATTTAAGTGTATGCTCCATCAAAAATTAGGGTTTTAGGTTAAAAATCGAATTTCAAATTATGGATTTGTTGTTTTTACGGTTGGAATTGGTTCAATTACGAACCGAAACTGATAAATTTGATGCTTCTACGGTTCGTAACTATTAAAAACATCTCAAATACCAACCGTATGTTCTTGGGTCTGAGAATTTTTCTCAGGTACGGTTGGTAATTAACCCTATTACGAACCGTATTTTGTCCTGCATGTTAGTTTTTTTCCAGTCGGTTCGTATTTGTGAGTTCGTTAGCAACCGTAACTATGTACGGTATGTAATGGTTTGTTGATTAGCAACCGTAAGTAAGAATTGTGTGACATATAGAATTTCGTTGTACGGTACAAAATAGTATGAACCGTAGGACAGTTACGGCTGGTATGATTTATTGCGTCTTCAGCCGTAAATCATCCTGTGTCTCAAAACTGATTTTCAAGTTATTATACGGTTGAAGACGATACCAAAGTTACCAACCGTACTTTTATACGAACCGTAACTAGTTACGGTTTCTCACTAGTTTCAAGTTACATATCGTAACCTTGCTACGGTTTGTATTGAACATCACATTACAAACCATAACTTATTTTGGTCATAATTTTTTTGGCTTATTTGTTTCTATCTTGTTTGTTCAACCTTTAAGAAATCATACAAATGTATTGCTTGTGTAGGAATCCTGATAGGGTGAAGAAAAAGAGAGGGAATAACTTAACTCTGATTGATCATACACCCACCCCTCGCGATGACAAGCATTTAGGGGTAGATCATAGAGGTGACCCCAATAATGCGAAGAAGAAGAAGAATCAATTTGAGATTAGGATTATAGAACCATCTGTAGCTAAGTCTGGGGTTGAATTAGAAGGAGCTGAACCTAATGATCAAGAAATTGAAGAGGTGGGAGTTGAAAAGAACCTTGAAGAAGCTGAACCTAATGAACAAGAAATTGAAGAGGTAGGAGTTGAAAAGAACCTTGAAGAAGCTGATGATGAAGAAGAGGAAGAAAATCCTGATGAATCCAATGGCGAAGAAGAGGAGGAAGAAGAAGTAAATGATGAAGATGAGGAAGAGGAAGCAAGTGATGAAGATGAGGAAGAGGAAGCAAATGATAAAGAGGGAGTACAAAACAAGGGGAAAGAAATTGTTGTAGCTACAACTCCAGCTCCCGCTAAACCAAGGAAAGAAAAGAATCCGAGAAAGGAACCCACACCAAAAGGGTTGCATATTCCTAAAGGAAAAGACATGTTATTGCCACGAAAGAAGAATAAAAGACCTTGGGGCGAGGCACCAAATAAGTCCTCAATCTTATTTGGTTATACCAATTCCTGGGCTGCAAAAGTCTTTGAGACTAGGGTATGTTTCTCTTAACACATTGTTATAATTTATTTCGATTTTTTTTTTTGTATTTATTTATATTTCATTAATCTGAGTTTAACAAGATATGTTTGTATTTTTTTTTAAGGATCATGCAAGGGCGGTCAAATTGGTCAAGCGTCAAAGAGCTAGTCATTGGCCATTAGGTGAAGAATGTGGTGATGTTCGTTCTCTAGTGGCAAGTTCAGGATTAGGGCCTGGAATTCTGAATTCCAAATCGGAGTATGATAGTATAGTGGTATCTGCCTTCAGGGAACGATATTGGCCAGAAACCGATACGTTTCATCTCCAATTTGGAGAGATGACAATAATACCGGACGACGTGAAGCAAATTCTTAACTTGGAAATTGAAGGAACATCTGTGTATGAAGGTTTTGATAACAACATTTCTTGGACTGATCTTTATAGCCTTGTTGAAGAAACACTTGGGTAGGGTAAAGACGAGACCGAAATAGAGTTTATGTTGGCTGGTGGTTATGACCCTTCGGAACCAAACAAGGTTAACAAGGTAAAGAAGCTGTTGTTGAATATTTGAGGGTGAAGTTTGGAGACACAACCAAAAAGCAATTGGCAGGTGAGGTGATAGATGAGACAAGGGTTAGGCGTACAACCACAACATATTTGTTGTATTTTATTGGGACCGTATTCATGCCCGATAACTCGGGAAATAGGGTGAATGTCCATTACCTACAATTGTTGAAGGATTTGAAGAAGACCAGAGAGTATTCGTGGGGCACCGCCACGCTTGAATATCTACTTGAAAGTCTAAGAAAGGCCTCGAGGGTTGGAGCTACTGAAATTGCTGGGAATGTTGCGCTTCTAATGGTAAGTTTGGTTACATTTTATCATTTTTTAAGCTATGATTGTTTGTTATATTTATATTTTGTATTCATGTCCCAATTGCTTAAACTGTTTTATATTTTTCTAGGCATGGGTGTATGACCACTTTCCGAGCTTGAGCCCTCCTACTGAATGGGAAGAAGATGATGAAAGACCTACAGGAAAGAAGTTTATGTTCACTGGTAGACAAAAAAGGAACAAAGAAGCGAGGCTCGTTCAAGTGAGGCAGGAAATGGATGCTTTCACTGTTGAAGATGTTATCTTTGAACCTTACTTGAGGATTCGAAATGGAGTTGATGCTCGTCAGTTCACACATATCTCAGGCTACAACGGACCATTGTATCATGCCACAGGTAATGTTATGACCAATCCTCGTCGAACTCTACGCCAAATTGCTCATATTCAAAAAAAGGTCGTTAAGGAAAACTTCAGATCATCCAAGGATGGATCCGAGACAAAAGGCCCCACCATTGTACTCAACTACATCCCAACTCCAACGATTGATGTTTGGAAAAACCGCCATCAACCAAGATACCAACTCCAAGCGGGAGAGGCAACGGCTTGTAACAACACGAAAGAAGCCGTTGATGATTACATAGATTGGTATTATCATTTTGGTCATCCACATGTGATTAATAATGATCCGGAGGCCCAACCACTTATTCAAAAGGAAATAGAAAAAATGAAGGCTGCAGAGGAGAGCAAAGAGACAAACGGACTATTTGGTATGACTTGGAAGAAACTATATTTCATGACGGTACGTAACTTTGTTATCCTCATGACCTGCAATTTAGTTCTAATTTATATTATGTATTATGGAATAATCTCTTAAGACTCTTTTTAATGTGTTAATCGAAAGAGCGAGGAGAAAAGTTGGCAAATAGTATGACTTCATGCATCCGTGTTAATGGTGTGATTAACGCTCCTCAACAAAGGACCTTACAAGAGCAAATAAGGAACATGCATGATCCAACCAGGAAAGAATTGTATGAGGGATTGGTCACGGAAGAAAGAGGATTAAAGAAGGGCAGAAAGTCCATTGTAGGTGCGAGTACTAGCCATAGTCAGCCGTCATCTAGCATCGAAGAGACGCATTTGGAAGAGGATGTGCATGGTGTGGGTACTAGCCAAAGAGGTGGTCGTGGTGGCGGTGGTCGCCGTGATGTTCCTCGCACTCGTGGTGGTGGTACCACCAACAAAAGAGGTCGTGGTCCTCGTGGTTAATTATGCTTATGTGACATTTGATAGCAGGACAACTTTTTATTTCTTAGCTTTGTGTGGTTGTTTTTAGTTTATGGATATTATCAAGAACTAATGGTTGTGTGGTTAGTTTTTAGCTTATGGATATTATCACGAACATGTTATGAATTGTGTGGTTATGGATTTTAGCTTATGAATTACTTGGAATGGATTTTACCTTATGAATTACTTGGAATGAATTAACATGTTATCAACTATGTGGTTAGTTACTAGGAATAAATTAAAACTGAGATTGCTCTCAAGTTATTCTATGTGTTACGGTTGGTAACTAAAGGAAAGTTAGAAACCGTAGGCATGTTACGGTTGGTAACGACAAACCAAAAGGGACCATAGGACAGCTACGATTTGTAAATTTGCTTCTTTACAAACCGTAAATTACACTGTAACTTTGAGAATTGGAGAGCTCAAACTTGCAATTGGTAACTTCAAAACATAAGGAACCGTAGGAGTGTTACGGTTTGTAGTTCTGCTTCTTTACACACCGTGAATTACACTGTAATTTTTAGAATTAGAGAGCTCAAACTTACGGTTGGTAACTTCAAAACATAAGGAACCGTAGGAGTGTTACGGTTTGTAATTCTGCTTCTTTACACACCGTGAATTACACTGTAAGTTTTAGAATTGGATAGCTCAAACTTACGGTTGGTAACTTCAAATACAAATGAACCGTAACTCTGGTATAAATAAATTTTGCAGAGTTACGGTTGGTAATTGTGCTTCTGGAATGAACCGTAACTCTGGTAAATGAAACTTTACAGAGTTAGGTTTATAATCTTCCAAATATTACCAACCGTAACTCTGATGAAAAATCAATTTTCGTAGATACGGTTTGTTACTCTTGTTTAATTACTAACCGTAACTTATTTATTTCCTGGATATTCATGAGCTTATCCACTGATTTGTCATTGGTTGATTTGAAAATATAGTCGTTGAAACCTTCAACGACTTTATTTTCAAAAAATAGATCCGTTACATAATAAAAAAAACAAACCAAAGTGTTATATATATATGCTTATCCTCCTCAATAGAAGTTACACCTCCACATGAATCACCTCTTATCTTAAACTATATTATGGCTCCAAACCCTGAATTTACATTGGAAGAAGATTTATGTGTTTGCCGCAATTTTGTTATATGCTATCCAAAAAGAGGACAAGAACGACGCCGATGTGGTTTGGTGAGTACAAGTTATTTGAGAACTCTTTTTGAAAAATTTTGCTCCGAAACAGGTAACCCTAATAACCGCGATGGAATTATGTTGTATGTTCGATATGGAACTATTCGGGATAACGTTAAAGAATTTATGGCATTAGTTCGTATTATGGGTGAAATACGATTAAGGGGTGAAACTGACGCTGAAGTTTTAGAGAGCTCTATTCAATAATGGAGACGATGGAAAAGGTCGAGTTTTCAATACTTACCTCATTTCAACATCCTTAAAGACTTCTATCGCACTCGTAGGTATGGATATTAGTATCCTTTTAAGTCGCATGAAAGAAAATGAGTAGTAATGTCATTTATATTTTTAATGGTTTAATGGTTTTAATTGACTTATATCTGCTTGGGTTTTGTTTCAGTGTAAGTTACGGTTGGTAACTATATTATCATTACAAACCGTAATTGACAACGGCTGGTACAATGTGTTTCGAAGTCTACTTATGGTTCGTAAGTATGTTATCGTTACCAACCACAATTTACACTCCACTCAAATTAGCTAATCAAATAGATATGTTTGTGAACAAAATACTTCATATATTATCTAATCAAATGGACATGATATTGTCACTTTTAATCATATCACATTTAGTCAAATACCGAAATACAAAATATAAAATGGGCTTCACCAAGACTTGAAAACATTTAAGAATCCTCTTCATCATCAGTCATAACTATGAATTGTTTCGGCATAGACAACATTATGGCCTTCCATAATTCAATCCTTTTCTCAAATCGATTGCACCAAGTCTTGGGGAGTTCATCGTCACAACCAAATTCCCTCCACAATGGAGGTAATGGACTTCCTTCATGCAATCGGAGGCCGATGTAATGATTTCCTTCAACGTGCCCCATTACAACTGTTTTTTTTATTGACAAGTTTTCGTCAAACGGTATTCTTGTTGGTGCAAATGTATTGCTCATGTCTCTGGAGATTAAATGAATGACACAATTGAATGCGTTGGCGAGTAGTTGGCCACATATAGGCATGTGCATCCAATATTGGCTTGTCAAACATATATTTCTGGTTAACCTCCTTTCCATTTCCTTGAAGCTATCATTTAACACCTCATCGGTTTCGTTTCTTTCTACTCTCATCATCGGCTTATAGAATTCGCGGTAACCACGTAGTTCCATTAAGCATTTTTGCCTTACGTAAGTAACTTGGTCACAATCCCACCCTATCGCGTCTTCAAAGGGTCCAAGTTGATCCACGAAGACGTGGTAACCACAATTCCCATCACCATGAACATCCTCCGTAGCCTTGATATAACCACGAATATAGTCGGGGGAAAAACGAAGGTAATATTCATAGAGAATGTAATGGTTCCAGCTATATCGACCATTTTTGTCTCTAGGTGGTGGTTTAGGCACTCCTTTTAGATGAATCGTCTCCTTCTCCTTCTCCTTTTCAACCATCAGACTCTTTTCATTGTTCCTTGCTAATTGTTTAACACCAACTTTACCAACAAGTCTTTTTATTGAACTATCTTGGGAGGAAACCTCGGAATCGACATAGGAACCTTTACCTTTAACTCCATCATCTTTTTTTCCACTTTCTTTACGACCATTTCCTTGAACAACAACTTTGATTCTTTCTTGTTGTTTAGAGCGAAATACCGGACCTTTTCCTTTAACATCAATTTTGCTTGTTGCACTTTCTTGAGTAGGAAGCTCAATACATTTTTGTTGTACACTTCGACGGGTTGGTTCTCCTTTATCCGCTTGACCTCTTTTTCGTTTGTTTCTACCTTGAACATCATCCTCTTCCATCTCATCCTCCGCTTCATATTCCTTTCTCAACCATTCATAACCACAAGGATCTCTTTTCTTTGATTCTTCCGCCAATTCTCTTGCTTTTTTATTTCCTACGTACCTCTTTTTTTTGGTAGGAGGCCTCCCCTTACTCTTCCCCTTTGGTGGTTCCTTGATATCATACCTAAATTGTGGATATATTAAATCTCTCAAGTTACTCAACCATATTTGCCTTTGGCCTTGGCTTAGTGTAGCATATTTCTCGGCTAGAACTTTTCCAATCTCGGTATCGGCAAAAGTTCCTCCAAATTGTGGATCAAAAATTGTTTCACGGAATGTTAATTCTTGCCAAAAGGGATCAACATCTTGAATCGGGATCACTTTGTCTTGATATGTGGCTATAACATGCCGACATAGGAGTCCTAAACTTGTCATGTTTGGACAAACACACTCTTCTTCATAATCCCCCAATTCATAATGTTGTACTTCATACATTATCTTCTCAATTGCTTTGTGCGAAACTTGATGTGTAATTCCCCTTAGCCACTCATTGTCTATCCATCTGGTGTGTTGTTTACTTCGGCTTTTTTTAAAAGACTCCGTAACTCTATCTTGATCACGAAGGAAATACGAATTCATGGCTTCAAATAACGTAACTAACCCACCATTACAATTATGAAGTTTCTTCTTCAACCGGTTGTGAGATGACTCCGCCGTACTTGTAGCTTGGTTGTCATATTGCCTATATTGGTTAGTGAACGCCGATACGAACTTCTCTTTGTGCGGATCCAACCAATTATCAAACAAATACTTCACAACACTTGGATAACCTCTTTTCCAATGAGCCACTAACATACGAGCTCTATCCTCATATTCATCCACGGTGATAGAATAGGTCAAGGCTCTCCACTCCGTTTTGAAACTTTCCCATTTTAGTTACGCCAACTTGTCATCCTTCTTAAATTTCTCTTTGGCTTTATCTTGTTTATGTAACGGTAGTTTCTTTATTCTATCCATTTCGCTTTTTCGGGTTGGACGGACAAGACGCATGCACTTAGTTTCAATACTTTTCCACAAGTGGAACGTGCAAAGAAGGTTATGAGCTTCCGGGAAAACCCTCCTTATTGCATTCAACAAAGCTTGCTCCTTGTCGGTAATAATCACCTTTGGAGTATATCCCTCTACGTAGAATAACTTCACTTGTTTTAGTGCCCACACATAGCTCTCTTCGAGCTCATCTTTCAAGAAGCAAAAACCAACATTAAAAGGAGCATTGGTAGAAGTTTGCCCGACAATGTTCAACAACGACATCTCAAACTTGTTGGTTTTGTATGTGCAATCCATTAGAAGCACTTGATGAGAGCACTGTGCCAACTTCACAAACTCAGGATTAGCCAATAAAAGATGTCTTATTCGTCCTTTCTCATCATCATCGTGGAAAACCGAGTAATTATGCAACTCCCCCAAATGTCTTAATTGTTGCATTTCGTTCCTTTGTTCCCATTTCTTAGCCTTCATTTTTTTCTTGCATTGTAGATGTTATCCAAATTAGAAGCATTTTGTGGGTTTCTTTCCTTTAAGTGAGCGAGGATATCAACAGGCTTCATACGAATTTGTGTCAGTGATTCTACGATACTCTCTTCTTCTTCGGTAAGGCGTCCAACATAAGCGTGTGATAGCAAACTCTCTGGTATAGGGTGGTTATGACTACCACATACAACTTTCTCCAAAAACCACCTTTTTGCCGCTTTCTTTTTAAACTGAAGCTTGAAGGGGCATCGGGTCTTCTTACTGAAAGTAGTATTCTTCCTCTTTGGCTTTGCTACTTGCAAGGTATCCTTTTTTGCGTGACTTCTATGTTGTCCACTACACTCGCAAACCCGAAAGGCACTATCACTAGTGGTATCATTACAAACTATGATACACATAATCAACTTTCCTCGTTCTCTAGCCCACTTCTTTGCATCGTCTTTCTCATCCCATGTCTCCTCGGTTAAATAGTGAGAGCTAGAATTTTTGGTGAGAACTTCATTTTCTAAAGGTTGGTCATCCATTATGGGAGGTACATCCGCGATCTAGACAAAAATATAGCCACATTAGTCTAAACAAGACAAAATAAAAACAAAAATATGTATACAGGTACGGTTGGTAACGACAGAGGATAAACAAACCGTAACTTGGGTACGGTTGGTAATTACAAACACTTATGAACCGTACGAAACCTACGGTGTGTAACTTTCATCTTCTAACCAACCGTAACCACATCAAAAGAAAATTGAAAACATACATAATAATTTACAGTTGGTTAAGAAAATACAGAACAAACCGTAACATAGGTTACGGTTGGTAAATAATTCTTATATTACCAACCGTAATAAGTGTAGTAAATACCGCCATGCACATGATGAGTTACGGTTGGTAACTAATGCATGAAATAACCAACCGTAACCTAGCTACAGTTCGTATCGAAAATTTTATACCAACCGTAACTGGTATTACGATTGGGTTTTTCCCCAAATTGAACCAATTACGGTTGGCATTGGATACTTTTCGAACCGTAACTGCTAGTTACGGTTGGTAACTAGCTTATTTCCAACCGTATGTTCTTCTGAAAATTTTAAAAATTTGATCTTTTTACGTACTTTAGATAATTTTGATCAACAAAAATCTAATGGGAACTAATTTAGAAGTATACCTGGTCATTTTCAGTGCTTGGTTCTTCGCTTTATTGGATAATTTCTTCAATTGGTTGAGATTGACCTTCACTTTGGGCTAAAACATCTCTACCATCTACAAAATACTCCATATTAGGATCTCCATCAAGAGGTATGTAGTAGTACTTGTTTTCTCCATCATATAGAGATTCACCCACCTCAAATTTGCCACTGGAATCACTCATTTTGGTTGAGTGAATCAAAATCTAGGGTTTCACAAATATCATATCAGTTATTTTTTTCTTCTCCTCTAAACTTTTTTTTTATAACTCTAAAAATCTGATTTTAGTGTTATTATAAGTGAAAATTAATTATCAACACTAATCTTGATTATCAATACTAATCTTGATTATCATTACTAATCTTGATTATCAACCATAAGGGCTAATTAGTCATTTCCAGATTTTTTTTTATAAGGGGCACTTGAATTACCTTGTAATGACCTTTTTTTGTCTTATTAGGTTGCCTCCCCTCTACTAGAACCTGCCGCCCCTATGCCAGGGTTGTATCAAAAACCCCTTATCTCAAATAATTTTGTAATGACTAAACAACCCTTATTTAGTTAATTTTAATTTAATTTAATTAGATAAAAATTAAATTAATGAATTTTGTTATATACTTGGTGAATTCTGGGACAAAGTTTTTGTGGGAAGAAAAACTTGTCGTAAAATAAACTTCTACGGTTGGAAATAATCCAAATCTAGACGTAAAATCACTTCTACGGTTGGAAATATTCCAAACCTGGACGTAAAATCACTTCTACGGTTGGAATTAAAAGATAACTGGACATAAAATCAGATTCTATGGTTGGAATTAAAAGGAACCTGGACGTAAAATGAGCTTCTACGGTTGGAACTAATTCAAACCTGGACGTAAAACTACATGCAAATAAAATTCTACGGTTGGAATTAATCCAAACCTGGACGTAAAATCACTTCTACGGTTGGAAATATTCCAAACCTGAACGTAAAATCACTTTTACGGATAGAATTAAAAGAAAACTGGACGTAAAATCGGATTATATGGTTGGAATTAAAAGAAACATGGACGTAAAATGAGCTTCAACGGTTGGAACTAATCCAAATCTGGACGTAAAATTACATGCAAATAAAATTCTACGGTTGGAATTAATTCAGACCTAGCCGTAAAATCACTTCTAGTTAAAGGGTAATCTAGACATTTTGTATATGTGTTAGGATATCCCATAACCACTTTTTTGGACATTAAGAATCCAAGTGAAACCCCTCTATTGGAGTGTGACGCCCCAATAATAGCCTTCATAAAAAATCTTTGTTTTTGGTTTTCGAACCGTATGATGATGTATCTTTGATCTGAAAAAATATATTGAACATTTGGATGGTTTTATTTGAAACCTGTAACAACATTGCCTAACTCGTTGAAAAGGTGAACCCATTAGTGTTCATGCTAAAATCAAGAGCCAGGATATCCTGGTCCCTGGATGATTTTGTTGCTATGGCAGGGGTAGGGAATAGTTTTGCTTCCGTTCTTCTATATTTTCTTAACTTTTCGCAAAAAATAAAATAGTCATCTCAAAATGGTTTGTGGTCGTTGGAAACCTCACACCTTTGAGATCTTATGCACATAATTTATCGGCCTCGCACATTATGTTGGGAGGTTCCTACCCTTGATTAGAAAATTTTTGTAAGTCCAAAACCCAGTCAGCAAAGGTGTGCCTATGTAACAATTGTGGATGTTATTATCATTTCTTGTTCTTTACTGAAACATGACGACTATTATCTGTTTTTCTATTTTCCGTTGTGCTTTATAGTTGGCATTTATTGCCAGTCTGTATTGTCGGCATCACTGCCAGTCGGTCTCTCATTCTGCATCCTTTATAAGGATTGCTTCCTCTCTTTTATTTGTAATCAAGAACATAGTTCTCTCTCATTTAATCAAATCTTCATGGTATCAAAGGCAATCAGGGCCTGATAACTTTTTCTCTGCTTCCGTCATTAAACCTACAATCTGTTCTTGATTTCTTTTATGTGATTCATTATGGAATCAAGCATTACCAAAGTTCTTCTAAACACTGTAGCTGATATTGTTCCTTCAAAGCTTCAAGAACACAATTTTCTCACATGGATAGCCTTATTACTTCCTCTTTTCAAAAGATGAAATGTTTTAGATTACATATATAGATCAAAACCTTGTCATAATCAATTTGTGTATGCTCCTAGAACTCCAGATCCCGAAGCAGCAATTAATCCTAAGTGGATTCGGCAGAACGAAAAAAATAATCAAACTCTTATTCTTTGGATTCAATCTTCTATTTCTGAAAGTGTGATTTCTTACATTGCTGGTCCAACAACATCCTTTGAGTTTTGGAAATCGATTAAGGAAAGATATATTGCAACATCCTCTACTCAAATCATTCAATTGCACACTAAATTGTCTACAGTCAAACAAGGTAATTCCATTATTTCGTTTCTTAATGAGATAAACAAGATCTTAGATTCATTATCTGCTGATGGATCTCCTATCAATGAGAGTGAGTATTCTCAATGGATTATCTTCAGTTTTTGATTATTTTACTATATCTATTAGAGTTCTAATCCTCCAGTCTCTCTTAGAAAATTACATAGTCTTCTTATCAGTGAGGAAACCATCTTAAGTGAGAGATCCAAGACTGTTGTTGTTACAGATGAATC
This sequence comes from Papaver somniferum, assembly GCF_003573695.1. NCBI lineage: Eukaryota > Viridiplantae > Streptophyta > Magnoliopsida > Ranunculales > Papaveraceae > Papaver > Papaver somniferum. The sequence continues at coordinate 14,486,855 of NW_020621936.1, read as the reverse complement.
TAATCATTTGATGCATTTAGGAATAACAAGAATTACTCTAATAATAATTCAAGATTTCATTCCTACTCTGAATATCCAACTCCAAAGAATACATTCTTATCAATCTAACCTCACATCAAGAAATGGATCTAGAGCAAGTTCAACATCTGCACCAACACATTCTCCACAAATAACTTCAGCAACTTCTTTTCATATGAGACCACAAAATAATAATTTATTCTTACATCAATCTAACTCATCCTCTTCTTCTCAAAGAATTGTGAGACCTACATGTCAGATTTGTTCCAATTATGGTCATTCATCTACTGAATGTAATCAAAGAATGAACTTTGCTTATCAAGGAAGGCCAATTGCTTCAAATTTGCATGCTATGCTGGCGTCTGCAGATATTCTTGATGAAAATCTTTGGTATGCTGACTCAAGAGCTTCTGATCATATTAATTCAAATTCATTTAGCATCACTGAGTTTCAGTCTTACAATGGAAATGAGCAAATTATGACTGTTAGTGGTGAAAGTATGCACAATATTTTACATGTGCCTGATACTTCCTATTTTCTAATGGATCATATAATTCACTTACCTAATATTTTACACGTGCCAGATGCTTTACACAAACTACTTTCTATTGATAAGTTCAGAGAGGAAAATAACTGCAGTGTTACTTTTGAATATGATAAATTTTATATAAAAGATCTCAAATCTGGGAAGAGAATTTTCGAATGACAGAGTAAGAATGAAGTCTATGCTATAAAGTTCTCATCAAGTAGTCAGTCTCTACTCCAGCAGTTATGTCCTCAGTCAAAATTTCAGCTGATCTTCTTCACAAGAGATTTGGACATCCTTCTTTTCAGTCTCTTTAAAGGATTTGTCATAATATGTCTTTTGACTTGTCTAGGACTACTATATCTTGTAATGACTTATGTTGTGGCAGATCACACAAGTTACCTTTTACTTTATCTAGTAGTGTGTCAGATAAACCATTGCAACTCTTGTATATGGACTTGTGGGGAACTCTTCTTGTAGCCTCCCATTGTGGGTTTCTTTACTACTGTAATATAGTAGATAATTTCATCAAATTTTGTTGGATCTTTCCAATAATAAGAAAATCAGATTTTAAAGATGTGTTTATTAATTTTTCTCTTCAAGTTCAAAATTTATTTAATCTCAGTATTCAAGTCATTAGAACAGATGGTGGTGGAGAATTTATTGCTTCTAAACTTGAACCCTTCCCAACAGCCAATGGCATCGAGCTCAGTTGTGCTCATACACCTGAGCAGAGTGGTGTAGTTGGATCACACATGCATTTAGTTGATATTGGCATAATTCTTCTACTTCAGTCTAATCTTGCAGATAATTTTTGGGTGGATGCTTTCAATACTGCAAATTGTCTCATCAACAGGCTACGTGCAACTAGTATTTAATTTGTTTCCCCTTATGAGAAGTTATATGGTTCAGCTCCAGATTATTCTTTTCTTAAAGTGTTTGGTTGTTTCTGCTATCCCTGGTTAATACCTTATACTTCATCCAAACTTGAACCAAGAAGTAATTATTGGTTATTATTCAGTTCATAAGGATTACAGATGCTTTAAACCTCAATTTGGCAAGGTATTTGTGTCCATGCATGTTATCTTTGATGAAGATCTGTTTCATGCTCTATCTTACAAGATACCAAATGTTTCTAGTATCTCTATAGTCAAGTTATTCTTTCAAGACTTACATACAACATTTTTATCTCATAATTTCTGCTTTTATAGTTGTTTTGTTAAATACTTCTTCTGACCATAATACCCTTGCTTCAGAAATTTCTACTTTAGTTAGTTCGGACCCCCTCACACCAATGCTTGATGTTTCCTCAACTTTTATAATTTCTCCATCATCTACTCTTACTTCCTCAATTCTCAACATGCATATCAGATCCAAGAGTTGAATTTTTAAGATAAAGATTTATTTCTCAAGAAGATATCCACTTCCTGTAGCATTTATGGATAATGTAACTCCTGCAGTACCAACTACATTTTGCTCAAGCGAAAAGGGATCCTAAATGGATGGTTGCTCTAGTCAATGAGCATAAAACTCTCAATGATGCTGGTACTTGGACAATTGTTGATCCTTTTCTAGGAAAAAAATTGGTAGGATGTAAGTGGGTGTTCAAAGTTAAATACAACCCAGATGGTACTATTGAGAGACAAAAGGCCAGCCAGAATAATGGAAAAGGGATTCCATCAACAAGAATGACTAGATTATACTGAAACTTTTAGTCCTGTTGCTAAGCCTACAACCATCAGGTTAGTCATTTCTCTTGCAGTTACTAGACAATTAATTAGCAATTGATGTGAGCAATGCATTTCTTCATGGAGATTTGCAAGAAACTGCTTTCATGGCACAACCACCTGGTTTACATATCAGGATAAACCTAATGTTGTATGTAAGCTGCATAAATCCATCTATGGCCCTAAGCAGGCACCCATATCATGGTATCTAAATTTGATGTATGCTCTTCTTGCACTTGACTTCACCCCTTCTTTGGTTGACACCTCTCTAGTCATTCATAAACGTGGTTCACATACAACAATTTCTCTAGTCCATGTAGGTGATATACTTCTTACAGGATCAAGCCTTTTGTGACTATGTTATTGCTCAGCTTAGTCTTTCCTTTCCTATAAAGGATCTGGGACCCTTAATTATTTACTGGGAATTGAAATGACTCTAAAATGCACTTATCTCAGTCCAAGTACATTCTTAACTTATTGAAGAATTATTGGTCTTAAACCTTGCACTACTCCAGCTATTGCAGATACTAAGATGAGTTCTACAGATGGTGAAGTACTTTCAGATCCTACAAAATGCAGGTCCTTAGTGGGTGCTTTACAATATATTACTTGGAAAAGACTTGAGATTCAGCATATGAGCAAACCAACCACAGGTCTAACAACTACTAAAAGAGTTCTTAGATACCTCAAAGGGACTTTAGATCGTGGCATTGTTCTACATAAAGGGTTAACCGCTCTTTCTTCATTCTCTGACTTGATTGGGCTGGAAATCCTGATGATATAAGATCTATAAGTGGCTTTTGTGTCTTCTTTGGTTTGAATCTGATTTCATGGTTTTCCAAAAAACAACATATTGTTGCCAGAAGTTCAACAAAAGCTAAATATATGTCCTTAGCTCATACAATTGTAGAGGTTGTATGGGTTTGCTATCTCTTAAAGGATCTTGGTATTTTTCTTCTTGCATCTCTTACTATTGGTTGTGATAACAAGGGATCTCTGTCCTTAGCGTCTAATCCAGTATTACATTCAAGGATAAAGCATGTGGGTATTGATTTTCATTTCATCAGGAAGCTTGTCCAGTCAAAAGGCATGCACCTCTATTACATCTCCACTGATCAACAAGTTGCAGATGTCTTTACTAAAGGTCTAAACACAACAAGATTTGACTTTCTACGTCACAAGCTGAGTGTGCTTTCTTCTGCTCACATGGCTCATCTTGAGGGGGGGCGGATAGTTGTTATCATTTGATAATTATGAGTGCCTATATAACAACTGTGGGTGTTGTTATCATTTCTTGTTCTTTATTGTAACAGAATGGCTATTATTTGATTTTCTGTTTTCCGATGTGTTGTACGCGACATTTATTTCCAGCATGTATTGTCGGCATCACTGTCAGTCTGTCTCTCATTCTGTGTCCTTTATAAGGAACACTTCCCCTCTTTTGTTTGTAATCAAGAACTTAGTTCTCTCTCACATAATCAAATCTTCAACATATACTGATATCGAAAAAGCTCCTTCCGAATTGCTCAAAGAAAATAAACAACAAGGCCTTTTCCTTCCAGCATCACAATCATATTTCCCAATGGTTGAATATGACGCTATTCAGAGCCAATCCTGAGGGGATGCGAAGTGTGCTGCGCACAGGGTCCGGCTCTGTCTTTAGGCCTTTTTGTATTGCATCTTGGGCCTTGCTTCTATCTATCTAGGCTGATCTCTCATTCATGTTTAGGGCCTTTTTTTCTCTTTAAGTCTATAAGAGGGAAAATAGAGATAAAGTTACGCTACAGAGTATCAAATCCTGACTATTAATTTCGAATTTATATATAGAATATATATGGTACATTTAAATATAAAAAATTTCTATTATCGTACGTCAAAACTGATTATAAATTATTGATTTAACGTAGGATTCGATTCTTGAAAATCAGAAACGAATCCTTCGAGTTTTCATCATATTTTTATTTTTCTTAATTCCTATGGTTGAATTCGCAAAGGGTCCTTGTAGACTCAGGATCGGCTCTAACGGTAATTTGTGTTCCTATATGTTTGAATGACAATAGAGTTTGTCATAGTGTATGTTTGAGCAAGAAATATCTTACCTCAACAATTTGATTGAACTTGATGATCTCCGCAGCTATCTTCTCTCAGCACACGGAGGGGTACCTGCAAAACAAATACTCCGACGCTCAAATTAGTCTCAAGTATTTTCAGGTGAGTTTTCTAGGGTCTGATCGCATACCTTCTTTAGGATTTCTGTGTTCCTTTTATAGGTTAATAGGATCTCTAGATAAGTCTCTTTTGAGACATTTCCGCTCATGTTACTTATCCAACCTATCAGAAGATTGACTCTGTTATCTTCTCCAATCTTCCATAGGGCTTACGAGATAAATCCGCACATGAATTAACAATCGTGACTGGGAGACCGCAATTGCAGCTAGGGTTACGGCCGGCAGTCTAGGCTGGCAGCTTGGGCCGGCAACCTGAACCGGCAGTCGGACCCATATCCGTTGTAGTTTGTATAGGTACACACAGTGTACTTTGGCAACCAACAGCCAGTCACAACAGCCTATATTAGGTTCCAAATATTTACTAGACAACCCACGTTCAGTTGTAATGAACCAAACTCGACCACATGTCATTGTTTGGAGCTTATGGACCAGTATGATTGAACATCACACAACACGTACAAATTATACTATTGGTAGACTAAAATTACTGCCCCATGAAAAATATTTTTGGGTTTCACATTTGTAGTTTAAAATTCAAAGAGACAAAAAAGATTGGCAAGCCATCTAGTGATGATAAGTTTCATCAGAACGTCGGAACAACGGGACGATTCCAGATTTAGAGATCACAGCAACTGTTAAGAGGTTAAACAATCCCTCGGGAACACATAATCTAGTCCACTTGTACAGTTGTAAAGATAATGTGTTTTATTTCATTTTAAGGGGATATTTGAATGCCGAAACATAATAACCGCTAGTTGTGAAATGTACTGCAAAACGGGCACAGTAAAAAATGAATGCAAATACCTGCAAAACAAAGTTTTGGGTCCAATGAAATTCAATCCAACCCACAAACTAAGGGCATTAAGTGCATGAAGTTGACCTCACACTCTTTCACTGAGTGACTCCAATATAATCCATCCCCTTGAAAAAGAAAATACTCTACAGCCAAAACTATTCAATAGGTGTAGCCTTGGCTTCCAAGTTGAAATCCGAGGTGCTAAAATACCAGAACCTGCATTACTTCTCCGGATCCGTTGCTTCTTGAAATCTTGTTGAAATAAAGTAGATTTTTGAAGGTTTTTAAAGTTTCGCCTACTGCCATTGAAGCCAATCCAAAAACAAAAAACTCAAAGAGAAGTTACTGCTTCATAGAAGTCAGAAGCAGCTCAAGTAGCACATTTGCTTGCTGCTGTGTTCCTTCATTCCACGAGTGGACCTCAGAACAGAAAGCATCAAAACCGCCAAAACACACCTTAACTTACACTACAGCCAATTTATAATGCATCCAAGAAAACACAGATAAACCCAAGATAATTACAGCTGAAAACATTCCAAGGATCCAAATCACCATGCTACAAGCATAGAAGACCACAAGGAACCCCATACCACAGCCAATATAAGTACTAGCAGGGGGAAATGAAGTATCTGCAGGCTTTTCCTTGCTGTCTGTACTACACATAAGAGAACCTAGAACAGAAAACTGTGAAGGATAATAACAAAAATAACATATTTAATAACAGTACTGTGTAGGTACATAGAAGTCAGACAAAAAGAGCGCCAATAACTCCCATTTTGTGTCAATGCCCTAATAATAACAAACTACTCCTAATTCTATTCTCCTCTCCTCTATATATAATATATATACTATCTATAAATATATATCCATCAGACTTCAGATAAGTCAGGGTCTGTCTAGTTGTTTCTCAGTTACAACAGCCCAATGCAACAGCAGACTATCTCATGACATAGATAGGCTTCTTTTTTCCCGCTTTTGTTATGATGCTAAGACACTAGACTAACAAACATTTCCTATATTTTCTTGATTTCCTTAATAAACACGTCTGCTCTTAACATTCTCTCCACAAAAGAACCACTCCTGCTCCAGCTACCATTAAACTTAAGTTGCATTCTCATCACTTTTTTTATACATGTAATGGTTGTTGCTTCCTAACAATATTTGACTTCCCAAAACATAAAGATAACTTCAGAGTAAAGACGCAGCGTTTATTTATTATCTGCATTGGACCTCACTTCCTACAAGTTTGTAGCCCTACATCCTCATCTTCGATCTTGTTTACTGGGTGAGGAGCCAACTCCTACCACTCCATAGAATTAGTCCTTCGAAGATCCTTTTTCCTGCCCCTGAATAAGCAATAAGGTGTGGGAGCGTTGAAAAGATCCCGCTTTGAAGGCTCAAACACCAGTTGTGGTCTTGGCTTCTCTTCAACTGGGTACAGATTTCCCATGGGCGTGTTGGAACTATTCCACTTTGAAAGCACAAACACAGGTTGTGGCCTTTGTTTTTCTTCAACTGGGATCCGAGTTTCCATGAGCTGCATTAAAAAGCTCGTTAATGAGTCAATGAATATTTTCTATAACAGAAAGCAAATCTACACACAGTAAAACATGCTGACAACATTCTTATGCGAGTATCAGTCAAAAAGTCAAATTATCATAAAAAAGATAATACGGAAATGAAGAATCTTGGGATTTATAAAAAGAAAAGGTGAATGCATCATTTACTAAGAAATGTATCCATGAAAGCAAAAACAATCTTCCTATAAAACGGATATACTATCAGAACACACTCCATCTCCAGCTTCTCTGTCCACGATACTAAAGACCTCTGTATGTGATCCCTAGCTTCCCAGCTCCTGCTTCTTGAATTCTTTGATACAGTTTTAACCCCATCTTCAAAAAGTAGTGTTTTTGTCTTCTAGAGCTAAATTTCAGAAGGTGAATGAGATTATAGCTACCATTACATGTCATGATGTCCAGGGGTGAAAGTGGATTTTTATGATATTCTAAATATGACTATAACCACAATAGTTGACTATTTAACGACTAACAATCGTTCATGAATACTATTTGCGGTTATGGCTTTAACAGTAGATTCTGCTAGATCATATCCTAGAAAACTTGGGTCAGCAAACCACAGTCTCTAGCTAAGATGTAACTTTGTACTTGACAGGTTACCCCAAAAGAAAGAAAACTGCTTTAGATAAAATAACATAATTCCCATAATTGTAATTCTTCAAAATTATTAGTCTCTTCTAATCTTGTCAATAATTCGTATATAAGAAACAATGAGGGTTAACTTAGAAAAATATAATAACTACCTAAAATAATTATGGTAAAATCCAAAAACACTTCTCTAGCACAAGAATTCCTTCCATTACCTGCATCTTATCTTCCATATATTTTTCCAAAGGAAGAACCACTTGTAAAAAGAATGCTGGAATTTCCTGAAGACTTCTAATTTAAGACTTGCACAAATGCAATGCACAAACTTTCAGTAACCTAATTTGCCTACGGAACTAGGGTGAAGTGTAAAATTGTCGTCGACTACCCTTTAGTGTTCTCAATACAACATCATTGCACCCATTACTGAGATTTTTTTCATCTACCAATTTCTTTTGCAGGATTGCACACTATAGCTGTACAATCTCACTCATGGACCATGATGCCTATCGCACTTAAAATCCAAAGATAATATCTTGTCAATCATAGTACTATTTGTTGATCAAATTCTATGACATCTGCTTTGACCACTATAGTTTAAGCGCTTTTTCAATCAAAAAAAAAAAAAAAAGCTTATACTCTTAGAATCACTTATCTTAAACAAAAACCCTCATCTTATTAACCTCTTTAAATACTAACAAGAACTTTACTGGTTAGCAACTGATCTTACATTAAATCCATCGCAGCTAGAATATGCAGCTAGAATTGTTATGAAATCCATCACCTAAATGACACTAAATATAAGCAATACTAAGAGTGCACAGAAGCAAAATCAATATACCATGAGCCACGTATGTAGAATAATTAAGAAATCAGAATACAGAGATAAGATGAAAGGAGGACACATCATCAACAAGACATAACGACAATTATAGTTTCAGAATGATTAAAATAATACTATTAAAACCCAAAAACATATATTGCAACTTGAACAGATAAAATACGCAGGAAGAGATCCTTAATGTATCTACAATTCATCAGCCAAAATTTATTTTTATGAGGAAACCTAACCATTTTATAGTGAGAAAATAAAACGATACTAATATGTTCAAACGCATACCTGCATGTACCTTTCCCTGTTCCGCTCCTTCTGCAATTTTAAACTTCTGGTTAGTTAGAAAATTTATCAGAGTATATGAAGGAAAATTAAGAACCAACAGTTAAAGAATTAAAATAAAATTGAACACTAAAGTGATGCATGCTTCGAGTAAGTAAATGTACATGTATTGCCCTGCAGATACACAATGTTTTCTACAATTAATAGTCCTTAAAGGACATTAAATCGATTCATAAAAGACTAAAGCTACAGAAGCTACGCCTAGGAGAGTAAACGTGGCACTGGTTACACTTCAATACCAAGTAAGCGGGCAATCCCTATGGAGGACTGACAAATCGTAAGCTATTCCCATATGTCTTGATTCTATCAGAGCTATGTTTCCCAAACCGAACCAATGGAGCAAGAAACAGACCGAAGTGGGGCCCATGAGGAACTACGGGAAGCCGTCCTGGACAAGGCAGATGTATAGGGCGTGTAAGTCCACAAATGAGTTGGACCTTGCTTAGGCTCACTTCTTGGTCCATTTGGTCGACCTGAAAATGCTGTTCATATGTCTACCTAGAGATTACTGTATTGGTGCGTCACAAGAAAATGATGTGCAAAATACACAAGACTGTAAAGGCACATGTCATGTAAGCCAAACTATCTACAAGGACTAACTTTACCCATATTACAGGTCAGAGTCATGCATTAACACCATCATCTGATATATCTAATCTTCCTAACACATCATATTTTATTTTTTAAAACCAATAGTATGACTTTCATGGTATATTGTTTTAACGCCTAACTTCCATACACGATTATGGCCATAAGAAAATTGGATGCTACATAACTGGTCCAAATATAAGGATTTTCCTAGCTCGATAGAGTGAAAAAACTGCTTAACAACAAGCAGAAAGTACTATCTGATTACTTGCTCTATAATTGAATCGCACAGGAAAGAGCTCGAAAGTCCAGTTAGTAACTTTCTCTGACTCTAGATTCCAAAAGATTATTGCAGTTGAATGACAATGCAATTTGAATTTATAACGTGAAAAATGGTGTAAGCTTGTTAGAACCTTTTGTGTGCCTCAAATTGAACAGAACCAATAATATTAAACAGGTAGTTGTTAAGTTAAGCACCAAAACCATACAAATTAATCAAGGTTTAAAAAAGCGATGAGGCAACACAGTGAAAATTCTATTGGCAGCGGAACGCGAAAGGTTTCTTAGAATTTAAGCAATAGAATAACGCAATCAAATGTGCGCCTTCAATGCAGCCTCGAGGCTGACCTCGCAACACTAGAACAAAATACTTGTCTTTACATTATAATTAGCTTTGCTTTTTCCTGCTATGTGTCTAGCTTGATCCCTCTTTTTTCAGCAAGTGTCTATGTGGCCAAAAAAAACAAGCTAGACACGCGGCCAAAAGAAAAAAATAAATAGGAATAGCTAATTACTAATGTACATAATTCAATTTTATATGTATGGTTACAGTTAAAGGGCTTAAAGATCCAAACAGCGCATCAAGGCACAGGTTTTGACTTTTTAAAGCCCGCAAGGCATGCGCCTTAAACAAAAGTTATTGAAGTGTAAAAAGTGTGCCCTACGGCTAGCCTAAAAATGTTTTTGTGCCTGCTTTTTTAAGCAGAATATTTCCTAATACCATAGCCATCAAGGGTAGTCACTTGGATGCTAACAAGGAACACAAGGGAGTTTAATCCTTCTAATACCATCGTGATGCACTCGCAAAACCAAAATTTTACATGATATAGTGCTATATGAATGCAAAAATAGTGATCAGTCGTTGAAAATATTACAATCGAGAGTTATTATGCTTCCACAAAAAATGCAGTCCTAACGAAGTGGTAAGAGCCACAGAGGGTCAGTTTTCTTATTTCACAGAGTTCCTATTTTATGATGAAGTGATTTCACCTTGGAGGAGGTTTCCATCTTTCCCTCCATTCAGCATCCACAAAAAACATTCAGGAACGTGGGCCAATCAAATCAACTAACATGGAGCAAAGGGAAACTGAACCGTGGCCACTGAACTTCCTTTTCTAGTATTTAACGATAAAAAAAATCAGTTTAATTGATCATGTCTTCGAACTAGTATAACCAACTTTGTCTCACTTGAATACATCAGGGCACATGTATAACCATTTGGAACTAAGAGTGCCTCTACAGTCTACACACGAAAAGATTTAGACAAACTGGCCAATCAAACTGAAATCAGTCCTTCAAACAAATTATTCACACTGTTTAGACAACATATGTCAATAGTAATTAATCCAGTTCAACTTCCCTTCAATGAACTACCTATATGAGTACTGATTCTAGACATTCAACACTCTGGAGCAGGGAATTCTTATTTGGCATGCGGTACGAGGGAAAAGTCACTAAACACGGTCGCATGCAATTAATATAACATCAATCAGCCAAATCAAGAGAACATTTCTTCATATCATGCACAATTTGAAATGCTTCAAAGTTTCAGCTTGACAAAATAGTACAGTCAGGATAGATTTCTGTAAGTACCTGTTCTTTAGTAAGTCGTTCATTCTCTGCTACCAATTGAGACACTTGAGTTTCAAGCTCCACTGTGTAAGCCTAGAAACAAACAAAGAATCCCATATCCAAAACCTTATTAGATTTCAATTAGATACAAAACCAAACGAATCAACAACAAAATAAGGGAAAATTAAAATCAAAATCCAAACCTGTTTCCTTTCCCTAGACCTAGCAGCAGATTCTCTATTTTTAATCATTCTCCTCTGTCTCTGTTGAGCTACTTTGTCAATAGGTTCTTGAACAACAGCTCTTCTTTTTCCCCTTCCTACAACTCTTCCTCCTCCTTCCATAGTAGCACCATTTCCATACCCTAAAATAGATCCTCCTAGTTCAATTTGTCCCTGTGGATATGGTGAATCAACTACAAACCCTGTAAGTGGTCCAACAACAGTTGGAATTCTAACATCCTCTTCTCCTAATGCACCAGTTTTAGCTAAATACTCTTCTAACGTCATTTCATTAAATATCATCTTTTCTTCTTTCCGATCAACATCGTCATCATCACCACCGCCGGTAATCTCTCGCCATACTTCAGCAGCTGTCTTTGGAAAACTTTCTTGTCGAGATAAATTGGTTTCTCCATCACCACAACCACCACCACCAAGAGTAGTAGTAGAATTATGGTTATCATTACAGAAATTTCTTAACAACTCATCCATATTCATGGAACCAAAATTCTTACTCTGACCACCACCACCTTGTAGTGAATATGTATTAGTAGATGTTGTTTGATGTGCTAGATCCGAATTCGTCGGATTCGTAGTTGCCATCACCTTCGATGACGCCATTTTGATTTCCACCTATTTCTAGGGCTTTTTTGCTCTTTCACTTCTTCTTACTTTACCAAATTCTCTCTCACTTACTTCTGATTCGAGACTTGATTTGCCGGGAAAAGCTAATTTTGGGCGAATCTCTTGTTGTGGGAGGCTGCATGAGTTTCGGATGAGCGGTTTGAATTTATGGGAAGAAGACGGAGTTGGGAAACCAGGATGTTTAATTCTACTAGTGGTTTTGGTTTTTGTGAATAGTAGTTTTGGTTTGGTTAAAAAGTGGTTTATGGGGATATTTTGGAAGGTGTCCTCTAGGAGGTTACTAAATCAGGAAAAAAGAATACGGATCTGCCGACTTGATTGGTTCTTTTATTTTCCGTTTTTGGTTTGACCCGGTTATTATATTGTTAAGAGTGTTTTTCATATAAAAATGGGTATGATCTGCTATATTCTTGTCCATCGAGACTTGTATACAACTCATAAATGTCAAATGATGAATGGTATGAGAGACTGCAGTTCAGTACTCCCTTCGATCCAAAATAAGAATAATAGTTGGTTTCATGTGTAATTTTTACACGAAACCAACTTATTTTTTCAACACAGAGATAATAGTTATCTCTCACATATGTATGTCCAGGGGATTAGTTCCACGATTGCTAAAAGCTATTATCAGCTTTAGCGTGGCCGATACCAACTAAGTGATCCAACAAATAAGATTACTTATAATTTTTTTTTTGTTCTATATGAAATTTACCACCCAGCCGTAATCATGGATTGATTCTGTTTGGTGTCCGATCTTTTTTCAAAGAGATTTTACATAAAAATTGCTAGTTGGTTCTTATGAAAAATTAGATGGTATCATTAATTATAGCAATATAAAATTACCGTCTGTAAAGAAAAAAAACTTACAAAATTAAACGTTCATCGAATTACAAGTTGGAATTTAACGATGAGTTTTCAACCGTGAGTAGAAATGCCATTATAAGAGTTTAAATTTTTCAATCTTTATCTTCACATTGTCGATTTAGCTAAATGTTAGTTCATTTTGTAAAATGAACTACTAGAACTGTGGTTCAGTTCTAAACAAATGAACATCAAAAAAATGAAATGTTATTCCACACCAAACATGAATGACAAAGGTTAAGAACAAAAGAGGTTAAGAGAAAGAAAAGACTAATTAAACTACTAATGCTAATTTTTTCTATTATTGGATAGATAAAAAAAAGAAAAAAAAGAATCCAACATACTGTAGTGAACAACTAATCACGACTTGTGCACAAATCGTACAAGTTTGACATGTGCCACACTGCCAAAGTTGATTATATAACCTAGTTTAATTGGGGCCCCCAAAAAATAATTAGGGGCCTCTCATTAGAGGACAAAAACGGTCATTAAAACTCAAATTGAGTCACCCCTTAACTAAAATATTTTTAAATGGCTAAACTGTCCCTGAATGATTAGTATTAAAATTTAATTAAGTTAAGTTAATTAGTGTGGTTAGATTATGTTAGATTAAACTCAGATTTTAGAATCAATATTTTTTTTTTTTTTTTTTTATAGTTGAGAAGAAGAAGAGGAGGTTTTAGAGGAAAATTTAGGGTTTTTAGAAGTGAGTAATTCAAGTAGGGGAAATGATGTTGGGGAAGGTTCAAGCAACAAAGATGATTGTGTTGATGGTAAGATTATCTTAAATTCTCTCATGGATTGGATGTATGTCACAACACAGAGAAAGAGTCGTCAATGTCGAGGGATGTATACCCCAACGACTCTAGAAAGTCGTCAATGTATTGACACCGAAAATGACGACTCAAACCTGCAACTTTTCCAGGTTATGAAAAATCGTCAGGGTAATATGATATACCCTGACGACTCTTAGCATGGACATAAAAGAGTCGTTATTTTGTGTGTTTAAACCAAGACGACTCTGAAAATTTTCGGGACAAAGAGGCTGTTTATTTTTCACTTGGGGTCGTTGACTTTTAAAAAAGGATCGTTCATAGAGGATCGTCATAGGTTTCTATATTATGTTAACGACTCTAATCTAGGGTAAAAAACATGAAAACCAGAAATATGGTCGTTATCTTGATCATCATATACCCTAACGATTTTTTATGGTCTCTACATGCATATGAAAAATCGTTAGGGTTTAGGATTGTCGAATTGACGACCCTTTTACTGTAACTGAAATTTTTCGGGTGATTTTTTTTCTTCCTTAGAGTCGTTAATGGAGGAGAAGAGAAGAGTCGAGAGGGTGAGAGGGGAGGGAGTGATTTTTTTCGTTTAGAACTAGAAATGAATTAGGGCTTAGGATTAAGGGTTAATAGGTTTTTAAGACTTATTTTTAGTAGAGGGTAAAATAGTATTTTCACAAAATTTTAATACACCCCTTGGTGCAAATAAAATGGGTGAGGCCCCTAATTATTTTTTAGGGCCCCCAATTAAACTAGGTTATATAAGCATCTTCTTTAAAAATGATCAACATAATGACAATGTTACATCTTGTGCTCCGCAATAGGAGACGATGATTCATTAGAAAGTTTATTCCTTTCTTGATCGAGTCATTGAAATTTGAATTAGTTTATTAGTATTTTCTCGATTGAGTCACAGTAACTAAATATATATATCAATGAAGTGGTCCTTATTTGTTTGTTTAGAGATTGGTAACGTTGTATGCGGGTATAAAGTGTTGCATGTTCCACTTTAGGGATTATTTAAATATGAACCCAAGATTACATGTTCTACTAAAATAACCTTTTATATATTCCCTGGGTCTCAAATTAGACGAGCTAGTTGTAGTTTGCACAATTCTTAATGCAAAGAAGAAAGAGAAATATATTTAAGTATCTTCTACAATTATATCTTTATGAATAATAAATAGTAAAACTTAGAAATGATTTATCTCTTAAACTATTTCACGATTTTCCGTAAACTTTATACCGTGGAAAAAACATTTTAAAACACCTACGTAAACTTTTGCGTGATTTTGCAGGGCAATGGAGGGGATGCGCAACTAAATGCTATGCAGGAGTAAAAGACTCCGAGCATGCAGAATATCTGGCGTTCTTAGAAGCTGTCAAATGGAGCAGAAATATGCAACAAAAACATGTGGTTTTGGAGACTGATCTGCAAGGAATCGAAAGCTACATCACTAAGCATGCACCTGTGATATCGTGGGAGAACATAGACATTCTTCTTGATGCCATTGAGTGTCTCAAAAACATCCCTCATTGGGAATGTCATTTTGTTTCTAGATCATGTAATAAACCTGCTGATAAGTTAGCTAAGTACAGCAGAAGAAATAGAGTTACTAGGGTTTGGTTAGATAAACCTCCTGATGTTATTGAGAGTTTCTTGCTGGCAGACAATGTAATAGTTTCCGGTTAATAAAATTTCACATCTTTGGCATCAAAAAAAAAACATGGTTATAAATTATACATATTTTTTATAAAAACAATAATCAATTAAAATGGTAGTTTTAGAAATATCCCCTTGATTAGAGAGATAACTCATCTATTTACCGGACAAAATTTATAACCAACTATCTCATTTAATTTGGGACGGAGGGAGTATAATAACGTGCCAACTATTACATAAAATTGGCTAGTTCCGGGATTAGGTGAATTATTTGGGGTCTATCAAAATTTTGCTCCCAACTAGAAAGGTATTAAGGGGTGTCTGATTCGGATGAAACTACGAATTTACCCTTCAATGAATCTTAATGCTATCAATCTGTCCTATTCAAATCTTAATAATAAAACCTAAAACTAAATCAATTTCATTTTTATTCTTCCATCGACCAATTCTTCTTCTCTATTTTTTGTTCATTTTCAAACGACAACATCATTGATTATCAACGATTCAAAGAAAGATTAGTCGTTTTTTTCTTCTATAAAATGTCGCAACGTCCACGAGTGAAGCAAGCCACTAACATGAATTATCCTAGTTCGGAAGATTCAGGAATTCGTAAATCGATTCGACATAAACAATCATCGTCGCAAGCGGTTACGGAAGACGATCAATCACTTTTTGAACTATAATCAGAAGAAATAACTCGAATCAGGTACTTTTCTATCAACCCAATACTCTAATTTAGGTTTTAGCAACATGCATTCACTCAAAAATTGATTTTTCATTAAATCAAAGTTGCCTGGGTTTACATGAATCGGTTTACGTTAATGTACCGCTATATCGATTATTATTGGAAACGGTTCTTAAATGCCCACAACCACCGATTGTACTGGAAGTGTTTTCTGGTTTAGGAATATTTAACCATAATCGGTCTTTCTTAATTCTCACATAGACCGATTCCTATGTAAAAGAAACAATCGTTTCTAATATGTTTTTGTTGATGGAATCGGGCTATGTGAATGTTCGCATATACCGATTATGTATCCTTTCATATTTTTAATTGACAAGGATATAATCAGTGCATGTAAATGTCTGCATAAACCAATTTTTTGTCCAAAGAATGTCATTTTTCTATAAACTTTTTAACCTGAAATCGGATTATATGAGCACTTTTAAATGTTGATTTTTGTTGGGCATTGTTGGTAATCGGTGTATGTGCACATATCGGGCTCACCGATTGTGTACTTGGAATTTCTGAATATAGTTTAATATGATTGTTATTTATCGTGTATCCCCATAATCTATAGGGACGACAAGGGGAAGCAAACACAATCGCAAAAAAAGAGTGAATAAGAAACAAGATCTTGCTTCTCCTTCGAGTATGCCACCTCATCGAGAGGGCGGTAAGAACCTGGATGCTAAACACCGTATGAACTCGGCGGGTTAAGCTAAAGTGTTCAACATCAATGATGCACCGCCTTAAGTGCAGCCGCTAGTACAAGAAGAATCTGATGCTGACACACTAGCTGAATAATAAGTCAATGAAACTCAATAACAACAATTACTAGAAGGCTCCAAAGAGACCACCAAAGGTAAAGGAAAAGCTCCAAGTGGACCACCAAAGAAGAAAGGGAGCCACTTTCCCCCCAAGGAGAAGATGATGCCTCGCAACGATGGAGATCCTTCTTATGGGTTACTCGGTGATGAAAAACAGTTTTTATGAGGGTACAAAGAATGTTGGCCTGCAACAATCTGTAAGACCATAGTAATTATCTCAACCTTATGCTATGTCTCGAACTTTTATTTAAGATAACAACGCATTTTCCGTTTAGTGTATTGAAATTCGTGTATTTGTTTTGTTTTTTAGGACCACGTCGATGCCACGCGGCCTCTTAAGCCAAGAACGTCCTCGAGTAGTAGATGTTACGGGGTTGTTGGTTGTAGACAGCAATTCGGTTATT
Organism: Papaver somniferum; assembly: GCF_003573695.1. Classification (NCBI taxonomy): domain Eukaryota; kingdom Viridiplantae; phylum Streptophyta; class Magnoliopsida; order Ranunculales; family Papaveraceae; genus Papaver; species Papaver somniferum. Next base: position 14,469,646 of record NW_020621936.1, on the reverse strand, counting down.
GGATATGGAAAACCTCTTGTTTCTTCCTTCGCCGAGAGATTTTATGGGGAAACAAATACTTTTCATCTTCCGGTTGGCGAAATGACAATAACTCCAAACGATGTGCAGTATTATCGGTCTAAGCGTAGCGGGTAAATTCGTGAGGGGAAAGACTATGTGAATGAGCTTGAGAGGAACAAGATTTTAGACTTCACCAAGAATGTGTTCGGTTAAAATAAGGAGAATACCAAGTCGAAGATGCTGGTGGGTGAAGAGAAGAAGCGAGTCTTCCATCTTTCGAGCTTGGAGGACCAATTCATGGGAACACAAGAGCTTCATGATAAAGGAAAAAAGGTGACTCGGGAACGTATCACTGCTACAACCCATGCATATGTCATTTATGTCTTGGGAGCTTTTATCTTTACCGATGTTTCCGGTGCCCGTGTGAACTCCAATTCTATACAGTTGTTAGACCCAATTCACAAAATGCGCGATTACTCTTGGGGTTCTGCCATCTGTCTTCTACAGGTATGGATATACTTCCACTTCAAAAAGTTTGTTGATAGAGCATATTTGAACAACCAGTGGGAAGAAGGTGATTAGTATGGAGACCGATACCAATATAACGACCCCAAAAGAAGGAATATCTGGAGTTGAAAGAGGAACTGGACAACTTGACGACGATAGATATTGTCTTTCACCATTACAAGAAAGTATTTGCTCAAGGAAAGATCCATGGTTACAAGGAGCAAGAATATTTTTTACCTTTGTTCCATCGCAAAGGATATGTAAATACAACCCGACGAGAGTGGGGAGACAATGTGACAGTACAAGATATCCCAACATCTGAACACCCCAAATTTAAATTGGATAAGAACGGTCATAAATCTCCGGATAACGATCTTGAGGTTGTTAACGATCCTTATCCGGCATCTATGGATTGGGACGATCATAGGAGGACCTGGTTACAGGAAGTTGGTGGCAATCATTCGCCGGAGACGGATGATGAGTTGATCTTGTGCTACATGCCTTGGTACCTCGACGTTTCACATACTCATGTGATACAAGTAGATGACAGGCCCCTAATCAAGGACAAAGAAAAAGCTTTCGTTTTCCTGATACGTATTGTTACTACCTTATAGTTATGTTAATGGTTATGGCATAACTTGTTGAATGTTTTGTTGTTTTAAATGAAAAAGATAAGACAAATCGGGCATTTGATAAACAAAGCACGGGAATGTATAGGAAAAGGAAAAAATGTTAAAGAGAATGAAGAAAATATTGCAGAATATAATGCCCTGGAAGATGTAAAATCTCATAAAAGGTTTGAAGAACAGCCGTAAAAGACATATCCAAAGAGAAAGAAAGTTGTTTCGATAAACAACTCTCATGGTGAAGCAAGAACCACCCAACATGATAGTGACGATGATGATGGCGTCGTAGAACGACCTATTAAACAAGGACAAGGTGGTCGTGGTCGTATACGTGGACGAGGTGGTCGTGGACGCGGTGGGTATGTTGATGGCGATGAAGATAATACATGAATGGTTTCTTTGTCTTCGAAACTTATGTCTTTAACTGTATGGATAATTACAGAGTCAAAACTTATGTCTTGAACTTACTTTTGTTCGGATTATGTTATGTTATTTTCGTTAGTCTATAAATCTATGTGTTTAGTTGGTTTTAAAACCGGTGTGTTTTCCTAAGACGCGGCAAAAGGACTACAATTTGGGCCAAAAATACAGGTATTCTAAATGTTCATTTAGTCATAATCGGTTTACGTATTACTACATAACAACCGATTGTACCTTGTTCCCAGAATTCCAAGTTCAGAATCGGTCTGTATTGTATACTACTTAGACCAATTCTGAAATTTCATTCTTTTTTTTCCAGTGGTACATGATCGGTCTGTATATGACATTTATATACATCAATTTTGAGGAAAAAAAATTAAAAATTCTCACATTCCAGCAGAATGGTTCTATGTTTTGGTATATATAATCCTATTCTTCTAAGAAAAACTGCCATTTCTTGTATTTTTTTGACAAAATTAGATTACATGTGCAATATTATAAACCGATTATGTTTTTTGAAATGCCATAATCGGTCTATATGGACATACATAAAAGTCGATCGTGTGGATTGATTTCAAAAAATATGACCGTTAAGTCTTCATCTATATAAAGACAACCTTATTCTCAAGCACATTTTTCCTCAAACTTGCAACTTTGAGCTACTTGTACTTCATCTACTCCTCAAAAAGAGCCTGGAAAATGGATTGGGATCCGGAAGAAGATATGCATCTTGTGAAATCGTTCATTCCCGCCTTCCAAGGGCGTCCCAACGAACTATATTCAATATTTTGGAAGAGAGTCAAAAAGTTCTATTATGAGTGCACCACGAATCCAAAAAATCGTATATGGAGAGACTTAGCGTACCGATTCGGATACATAAAAATAACAATGCGAGAGTATGTTAAAGTTAGAAAAATGGTGAACAACCATCATCCACAAGCTCTTCCTCTTGAAAAGTGAGTAATCCGATATTTTAATACATATCTCATCGTTTTTATGTTAGCATACAATATTGAATAATTCATTTCATTTCAGCTGGAATGGTTCAATGCCCTATGGCGAATACGACATGGGAAAGGAAAGTTCATTCACCACAAGAAATATGGGTGTTATATCGTCATGCTTGGAGGTTCATTGACGATGTATTGATGTGTGAGATTCAAGAATTTGCATATGGAATTGTCTATGTAATGCGCTAATTTCATAAACTATGTAATGTGATGATTTCCCCAAACTATAAATGAATATTTTGTTTACAAAAATCGGTTGTATATGTACATTTATAAGCTTCATTTCCACTAATCGGTCTACATGGTAAACCATATGGAACGATTATTGGTGTACATCTTGAAATAAAAACATCAACCCATAATTCGTATACGAGTATACGAACATCCACCAATTCTGGGTTGACTTCGTGATTTTTTTGCTTCAAGTTTTGATGATGAATTAACGTTAGTTGATTTCGGGATTAACTTGATTAAACATTAAGGAAAATAGTTGGGTAAGGGATTTTTCATTTTACTTCAAAATATCTTATTTTGTCACGTAGGGATTTTTCATTTTCTAGGCAGGTACATAAACTATCTCAGTGTTTTTCTCTTTCCTGTTTACTGAGGAAATGAAAAGATAGATGTAAGGATTAAAAAAAATCATACAAATCAAAATTTACTATATCATACTCTCCAAAGATAAAAAAAATGTGAACAAATAGAGAACCAAAAAAAAAAAATCAAAAAAGAATTGATGAAATTAGGGTTTGAAATTGAAATTGACTTTAAAGATTTGATTTTTGTGTTATCAGATACAACAACATCAAAGGTAAGAAGAGGATGTAATTATCGTCTTCAACAACTAAAATGAAAAAATCCATGTAAAACTAGGTTATGATTCCTATCGGATATAGGTTGTGATTCTTGAGCATCAACCACATTATTAGTATTTCTAATACTAAAAGAACATTTTCATTTCCTAATATAATTCAATCTACAAGAAGATCTTCAAGAATATGCATAGTTGTCCATTTAACACTAAACGGTGCTCAACAATAAGGACTCAACTTTTGGTAGAAAATTCATGCAAAATTCTCGAAAGAAACACTAAACCTCAGAAGATGTGATGCTACAGGGTTGTGAGGTCATTTGCATAAAATCAATAAATAAGTTTCCTTGTATATATGTTGTTGTGATCATCCAAGCAAACCTAGTCAGACAGAGCAGTGTAACCAATCTTGATATGGTAAAAAAAATTAGAAAAGAATTCAACTTTCGAAAAAGCTTAGTTTCTAACACAACAAGTGAATACTGACATACCTGTTGGTAATCCTTTTACAAATTCAAAACTCAATTCTGGTAAAACCGTTAAATATAGCTAAAGCTTCCACTTTTTTCCCGTCCACTGCACTTGAGATGCCACATTTTTGTCCGTCAAATTTCCATGCACATACACGTTGTATTAGTCTCATTGCAACTATTGGACCCTTTAACATATGAAGTATCGAAATTCAATTTAATTTCATCATTGATAGGAGATTTCCAATGAGCTATTGGATTCGCCAGATATTCAAAGAATTTTCACATTTTTTGATGAAATTACTCAATTGAGTAACAAGTCCAATTAAATTGACACACACATTTTCAATTACAACAATATATCTTCGTTTCCACATAAACCACGGAGTTAAACAAATAAGTATTCAACAAAGCTGATGTGAAGTATTTCCAAAGTTAGAATTATCAAACCAAGACCTTAACCATTCATTAAAGTTTACATTTCAAAGTTATTGAGCTAAGCAGTATCCATGGCAAACCAGATTCGCTGAACTATTTGGAAATCTATAAAAATTTCTTGAATCTATTATTCCCTTTGATTATAAAAAGGACGAGACTTATCAATATCTTTTATGATATTTTCTAGCCTTCCCCTACTTGGCAGTCACTTATGGGAACTGAAAAAGTGGGGTACAACAACACACCCAATATTTCGCTTAGCAATATGTATGGACAAATTCCAATATACTTTCTAGAGAATCAACTAGACAGTCAGACTCAATCTAGATAAAAGTATATCAAAGAATGTATATCTCAATCTCTCAATTTGATCTTTACTCAAGCAAATAGAAATCTGCTAGTCTTTATCAAAGAGAGAGAACTTGGATGGTACCAAAGACCAATATCCAAGTGTCAATCAATTTCAATCAACAACCAAAAGGTCGGATATTCTAATTGATTTAACAAAGCACAACCTGTGATATTTCAACTATATAACAAAATATAATGCGGAAATGAAATAACACAGACACAAGAATTTTGTTAACGAGGAAACTGCAAATGCAGAAAAACCCCGGGACCTAGTCCAAATTGAACACACATTGTATTAAGCCGCTACAGACACTAGCCTACTCCAAATTAACTTCGGTCTGGACTTTAGTTGAACCCCAATAAATCTCACACTGATCCAAGGTACAATTATGCTCCTACGTCTCTGATCCCAGCAGGATAGTACGTACTTGATTCCCTTAGCTGATCTCACCCACAACTAAGAGTTGCTACGACCCAAAGTCGAAGACTTTAATAAACAAATTTGTATCACACTGAAAATTCTACGGTAATTGATAAATCCGTCTCCCTCGAATATACCTACGAGTTTTGTTCCGTCTTTTGATAAATCAAGGTGAACAAGAACCAATTGATAAACCAGACTTATATTCCCGAAGAACAGCCTAGTATTATCAATCACCTCACAATAATCCTAATCGACGCAGCGAAAAAAGATATTGCGGAATCACAAACGATGAGATGAAGTGTTTGTGATTTCTTTTATATCTTGCCTACCGGAGATATCAATCTCAAGCCAATTATTATAATTGTACTCGTACGATAGAAACAACAAGATCAGATCACACAACTACGAGAAAGTAGTATCGGTCTGGCTTCACAATCCCAATGAAGTCTTTAAGTCGTTAACCTGGTTTAGAAGAAGAAACTAAAGGTTAAAGGAGAATCGACTCTATCTTAGCACAACTAGTATCACACAGAAGGTGTGGGGATTAGGTTTCCCAGTTGCTAGAGTTCTCCCTTATATAGTCTTTCAAATCAGGGTTTGTAATCAATGTTAGCTTGGTAACAAAGCATTCAAATTCACCGTTATATGAAAACCTGATTTAGATTCAATCTAATATCTTTCAACCGTTAGATCGAAAATTAGCTTGTTACACACAAATGAAATGCACGTTTCTAGGCTTGTGTAATCGTACCCAAACTTGTACATTTGTTGGTTCAACAATAGTCAACCAAATGGTTAGCCATATGATTACTTTCATATCAACCATATTTTTCTTCACCATAACTAGTTCAAGTGACTCAAATGAACTAGTTAGAGAGTTGTTCAATTGCAAGGAAACCTTATGTAACTACACAAGACACAATTGAAGCAAAAACGATTTGATTCACTCGAATCGGTTCATGAACTATATATCCACGGTTTGCATTTGCATGCCTTAGTTTATATAAGAATAAGTTTACAAACATCGTTTTTAGATATAACCTACTCAAGTTCGCGGACTGGGTTCGCGGACTTAAGTTCCCGGACGGAGTTCACAAAATCCAGCAGAAATTCTCGGGACAAGAACTTCCACCAGTTCGCGGACTTGGCTCACGCCACCATGTTGGTTCTCTTGATCAACAAAGTTCGCAAACTTCGGTTCAAGGAATAAGGACTTATACATATATGTGTTTCCATAACAATGCTTATATCCTCCAATGGTTATATAAACTAAACTCTCATTTCAATCATTGGAACATTCTTAGAGGACGTTGATATTCTATAGTTGTTATTCACAAACTATTTTTCGTTAAAGTAAGCAATTTCCGAAGTGATTGAAACTTGTCATGACTTTCGTCACTAGGTAAAGATGAACTTGGTTAAAGCGAAAGCTTACCAACACATATTTCGAGAAATAGATAGGCGAGATAAACTCGTCTCGAAATAGGAAATGTGTATAATCTAAGTCTATATAGCAAAACGACTTTTGTCTCAAGATAGGAGATAAATAGACTTTTGAGTGATAGATAAGTTCAAATCTCCACATACCTTTTAGTCGATGAAGATCCACCGGTTCCTTGAGTAGTCCTTCGTCTTGTATGATGATTTTCATGGAGTTTTTGAGCTCAACTACACTTTCTATCCTAGTCCGAGACCTTATCTATAGTATACTAGAAATCAAGACTTATAGTTTTGATCACTAACATTGACAAACATGCTTGAGATAGCAACGCATGCGAGTTCAACCGAGCAATGCTATAACAATCTCCCCCTTTGTCAATTTTAGTGACAAAACTATCAATACATATGGAATACAAAAAATAAATAAATTAACTTTTGTAGCACCTATTCCATACGCCTAATCTTCAACATTACTTGAAATCTTCGTCACTTCCAAGTACTCCAATGATCCCAAAGGTTGTATGTTCAGCATCATCGTTGTTGAAAATTCATAGCTATAACAACGAGAAAACAAGAGTTCTCAATCATTGTTATACAGTGTCATAATATCATTACACATCGTCAAAGTTCAATTGTATCACAACTTCAACAACAATACTATGGTGATATGTATCACTCCCCCTTAGTCAATACTCCATATCACATGGAAACCACTCCCCCTTACATAATGATCCGAAAACCATATGTATTTGTAGTGTGAACTACATATTAATTCTCCCTCCTTTTGTCAATAAAATTGGCAAAGGTACAAGAACGGGATCCTAATGAAATTTCCGAAAGAGACATTTCTTGACCAAAAGAAAGCAAAAATATATCATCTTATTTAGATGCAATCATAAAGCCGAAGCTAAATGCATTCATCAAGGAGTTTGTAAAGATACAAGATAACCCCTATAATATTCCACAGCTGCACTCCCCACAAAGATTTAGCAATTAAGCACAAATTCAATTAAGAACTTTCCCCCATAAAATGTCATTCCCGAAAGAACAACAAGAGCGACCTTAATTTCGAAAGAAAAGAAGGATTTCTTTGGACATAATAAATCACATACAAGTATGAATTTGAATCCAAAATATTCAATTAAATTAACCATAAGAGAACTCATAATTAATTCATTCGAAAATGCTCAACATAAGTGAACTTATGGAGACTCAAAAATATACAATTAGATTAATCACAAGAGAACCCATAATTAATCTAATTGAAATACACAACCAAACTAATCACAAAAGTAATCAATTTGATTGGTCATGCTCGTCATAAGAAAACTTACGGAGCAACAACTAAATAACCAAACAAGATGATTAATTTAGTTGAATATGCTCGACATAAAGTATCTCGCGGAACAACAACAAAGCTAATCATAAAAATAATCAACTTGGCCATTTTAGTGCTCAACATAAGACACTTTACGGAGCCTCACAGTAATACATAAAATATGGATCAGGGAAGATCTATACTGCGGAAAACACAAGGATTCATTCTATTTTCCATCACTATTAGCATAGCGACATTCAATAGACATAATCCTTGCAAACAAAATATTTTAACCTATCTTCCATCAATAATTGACACAATAGGCTTAACTTTTGTATATGTCAAAAGTTTATTCATTCTTTTATCAATACATGCATATCGACGTACGAAAGACTTTACTTTTGACAAGGTATGGGGCAATCATAGTTCACAGACGCAAACACACATATCCCATAACAATATTGCAATATATAAAACCATAAAGATTAATACTGCAAAAATCATCTTCCAAACAAATTTAGAATTTAAACCAATAAATCTAAAAACATGAAGATGAAAAACGTTGGACATAGCAATGTGTAATCACAATAATGGTTATTCCAAACTCTAGTAATCCTTCTCAAAAATAAGAATAAATTCTCATAAGAAGTTTCCTAGGCAACAAGACAAACTCGTAATGCACATATAAGATGATTTGTCCTTAGAGGGTAGAATCAATCTTTTCCGCTCGGATTTACACCAAGAATAGCTACAGAAGGCATATAAAAAGATTTTCTTAACAAAGAAGAACATACAATGTCATTAACAACCATGCACCATAGTTCACATAAAATGATTGTGAACATTCAAGAATCCCATAATAATGCGTGTTACTTCCCATTCTTGAACTTCCTTCTTTGTGATTCACCAACAACATTCTTGTAAAAGCTACAATGAGCTTAGAAGAGTAGTACTCCAAGAATACAAGTTCCCAAATCCAAGAGAAGTGGAACAAGTGCAACAAAACGGAGCAAAACACTCAAAAACAGAGACAGGACAAATACCAATCTTAACTCATCCAAATTCAGAAATTCTCATCTCCATTTTGAAGAGAAATAAAACATGAAGAGAATGCAAAAAGAATGAGGTCATTCTGAGTTTGGACGAAGAAATTAAGGCCAAAACAAGTTTACCGAATATCGACGTCTACATGCAAGTATGCATCGGGTTTGCAAATGAATTTTCATGACTTGGAGCAGTTTGCAAACTGGGTATGCGAACTTAAACCCCTGGATTTTGACTTAAATGATGGTATGCATACTTGGTATGTGTACCATGAAGTCCAAACATCCCGAACTATTATTTTCAAACCTAAACATTTAAGAACTTTAAACACAAATCAAGTTAGGTAGAAAAGAACGATAAGAAAGGTATGTGAATCATTATAAGTTCTCTAAGAAAATAAAAGTACAAATCTTGCATAGACATACCTTTTTAGATGAATCCAGTTGAATTCTACAGCCTTACCAAACATAATTTGTGCACCCCAATTTTCGTGCTTCCCTCACTGTATACATAACAGGGCATTCCTTGGTGAGGATACACTTACAACACACTCAAGTTGTGTTGAGGTGAACAATGTCTTGCTCAACACAAGTGACTTTTGGATTATCATGAAATCGATCGCTTTTAGAACCTTTCACATCCAAATCCATCTTCCGAAAGAACTCTTTAAGTTCCAGCATCATGGATACTGCTTTCTCCATAGTCATGGAACTTTCTGGGAGATCATTCCTTTTCACACTCAAAACATCGTTGAATTTCTTTGGTATCCACTTTTGAGTGCATTTAGGATCGACTGAAACCTTCTTCCCATTACTCTCTTCAATATTTTCCGGAAGAGAATTGGATTGACTATTCTTTTGCAAGTTAGTCTTTCTCCAATTGGGAGCATCAGATCTTGTCTTCGTCTTTACGAAGTTATCCTTTTGATAACCATTACGATTGTGAAAAGGATTTGTATGACGTTTATAGGAAAATCTAGGCTTGCACTGATTCCTTTGCCTAAGGGTTGGACAGTTACAACCTGTAACGTTAAGAGGATTAGTCTTAACGTATGATTTTAGTTTCACAACTTTTTGTGATTCCCAAACAAGAACATCATGAAGTTTCTCATTCCTTATACGGAAATGACATCTCCTTTCCAGGTGACCTTTATTTCCGTAATAGTGGCAAACATAAGGAATGTTCTTACCTCGATTTGTATGTGCTGACTTTGGAGGTTGATATACTTTGCTCTTTCGAACCTTAACTGCCGGTGAAGGTATTTTACTTTTTCCATCAGTGGAAACCTTTTGTTGAGAAGAATCACTAGCCTTGACAAATTTTACCTCTTTGCTAATACTTGGAGCATCTATTCCCTTATAGCCTAATCCTCGTGTATCACGATGATTTTTACTTGCTCCTAGCATAGTGGTTAATTTTCTTGAACTAGTATTGAACTTTTCAAGTCATCTTCCAACATCTTGATTTTATCAAGAGCAGCAGCTAAATCATCCTCAAGGCGTTTTTCTCGAGCGAGACAAGCACTTTCTCTGTCATCAAAACTAATTTGTTGAGAGTTAAGCCTTGTTTCAGATTCTGCAAGTTTCTCTTCCAACAAAAAGTATTTTTGATAAGATTATCACATTCAAGTGACTTCATACGTAGGTTTTCCTCAGAATCCTTGAGGATCGATTCGTCAGAACAATTCGAAAAATAAACACATGCGTAACATCTTCTCAATTTCTTGTTTTCTCGACAGAGAGGAGTCAGAAGAGGTGAGACATGAGAAGTTGTAATCTTCTTCATATTCCACGAATCCAAAAACTTAAAATACTCTGAGACTTCCTCATCAATATCTCTATCAATATCAGAATCACCTTCATCAGAAAGTTCATCCGACTGTTCTTCTAGGAAAGTTTCCCAATCAACAGTTTTTACATCAACAGAATGTTTAGATATTGACTTAGATGAGACAGTTCTCTCAGGTGAATCCAAGCTTTTAGAATCATCTGGTAATTTCTGAACTGGTACGTTATTAGAGATAGACTCGTCCATAATCAGATCGCTACAAACACAGACTTGTAAGGTCTTTAATGTATTTGCCTTCTCTAATATCAATTGAAAAAGTGGGGATACAATAACCACACCCAATATTTCTCTTAGCACTCTGTATGGAAAAACTCCAATATACTTTCTAGAGAATCAACTAGACAGTCAGACTCAATCTAGATAAAAAAGTATATCAAAGAGTTTATATCTCAATCTCTCGATTTGATATATACTCAAGCAAATAAAAATCTGCGAGTCTTTATCAAATACTAGAGAGATAACTTGGATGGTACCAAAGACCAATATCCAAGTGTCAATCAATTTAAATCAACAACCAAAAGGTCGGATATTCTAATTGATTGAAAAACGCATAACCTGTGATATTTCAATTTTATAACAAAATATAATGCGGAAAAGAAATAACACGGACACCATAATTTTGTTAACGAGGAAACCACAAATGCAAAAAAACCCCGGGACCTAGTCCAGATTGAACACACACTGTATTAAGCCGCTACAAACACTAGCCTACTCCAAATTAACTTCGGTTTGACCTGTAGTTGAACCCCAATCAATCTCACACTGACCAAGGTACAATTATGCTCCTACGTCTCTGATCCCAGCAGGATACTACGTACTTGATTTCCTTAGCTGATCTCACCCACAACTAAGAGTTGCTACTACCTAAAGTCGAAGACTTTAATAAACAAATCTGTATCACACAGAAAAGTCTATGGTAATAGATAAATCCGTCTCCCACGAATATACCTACGAGTTTTGTTCCGTCTTTTGATAAATCAAGGTGAACAAGAACCAATTGATAAACCGGACTTATATTCCCGAAGAACATCCTAGTATTATCAATCACCTCAAAATAATCCTAATCGACGCAGTGAAAAAGATATTGTGGAATCACAAACGATGAGACGAAGTGTTTGTGTTTTCTTTTATATCTTGCCTATCGAAGATATCAGTCTCAAGCCAATTATTACAATTGTACTCATACGATAGATACAACAAAATCAGATCACGCAACTACGAGAAAGTAGTATCGGTATGGCTTAACAATCCCAATGAAGTCTTTAAGTCATTAACCTGGTTTAGAAGAAGAAACCAAAGGTTCAAGGAGAATCGACTCTAGCTTAGCACAACTAGTATCACACAGAAGGTGTGGGGATTAGGTTTCCTAGTTGCTAGAGTTCTCCCTTATATAGTCTTTCAAATCAGGGTTTGTAATCAATGTTAGCTTGGTAACAAAGCATTCAATATTCACCGTTAGATGAAAACCTGATTTAGATCAAGCTAATATCTTTCAAACGTTAGATCGAAAACTATCTTGTTACACACAAATGAAATGCATGTTTCTAGGCTTGTGTAACCATACCCAAACTTGTACATTTGTTGGTTCAACAATAGTCAACCAAATGGTTAGCCATATGATCACTTTCATATTAACCATATTCTTCTTAACCATAACTAGTTCAAGTGACTCAAATGAACTAGTTAGAGAGTTGTTCAATTGCAAGGAAATCTTATGTAACTACACAAGACACAATCGAAGCAAAAACGATTTAATTCACTCGAATCGGTTCATGAACTATATAGCCACGGTTTTGCATTTACATTCCTTAGTTTATATAAGAATAAGTTCACAAACATCGTTTTTAGATATAACCTACTCAAGTTCGCGGACTTAAGTTCCCGGACGGAGTTCACAAACTCCAACAGAAATTCTCGGGACAAGAACTTCCACCAGTTCGCGGACTTGGCTCACGCCACCATGTTGGTTATCTTGATCAACAAAGTTCGCAAACTTCGGTTCAAGGAATAAGGACTTATACATATATGTGTTTCCATAACAATGCTTATATCCTCCAATGGTTATATAAACTAAACTCTCATTTCAATCATTGGAACATTCTTAGAGGACGTTGATATTCTATAGTTGTTATTCACAAACTATTTTTCGTTAAAGTAAGCAATTTCCAAAGTGATTGAAACTTGTCATGACTTTCGTCACTAGGTAAAGATGAACTTGGTTAAAGAGAAAGCTTACCAACACATATTTCGAGAAATAGATAGGCGAGATAAACTCGTCTCGAAATAGCAAATGTGTATAATCTAAGTCTATATAGCAAAACGACTTTTGTCTCAAGATAGGAGATAAATAGACTTTTGAGTGATAGATAAGTTCAAGTCTCCACATACCTTTTAGTCGATGAAGATCCACCGGTTCCTTGAGTAGTCCTTCGTCTTGTATGATGATTGCCAAGGAGTTCTTGAGCTCGACTACACTTTCTATCCTAGTCTGAGACCTTAGCTATAGTAGACTATAAATCAAGACTTATAGTTTTGATCACTAACATTGACAAACATGCTTGAGATAGTTCGACCGAGTAATGCTCTAACAGGAACATTTCCAAATAAAGTGAGAAACCTTTGGAGGTAGCTTAAGCTTCCACAGATGATCCCAATAAAAGACAGAATTTCCAATACTACTAGTCTGAAATTCTCTATCTAGCAACAATTTATAAGCCAATTCGACCGAGAAAATATCATTCCTAGTCCCCTGCCATTTGATCTTATCAATTCCCTACGATCATAATTCAATGTTAGCGATTTGCTTAAGAATATAAGCATCACATAAACAATTAAGCATATTAAGATTCCAGTTTTAAGTATCAATATCAATCAATTGATCCACAATTATAATGTTACTAGAAATAAAGCGAGAAGATACGGTAGTAAACAGTGTAACGATCTACTTATCTTTCCAAATATGGATGCTCCTGTTATTACCAATTTTCCAACAATGATTAGACTTAACTATTTCCAAACCAATACTGGCACCTCTCTAAATCCAAGAACCATTACTAGACGTTTCATTCCTAAGAGAATCTGAGCTAGGAAAATATTTATGTTTTAATATGTTAGAGCATCAGGATTATTAAATAATCTCCAAGCAAGTTTCGTCAATAATATTTTATTAAAGATTGCCGGCTTTGAAATATTCAAACCACCAAGTGATTTAGTGAAAATTATCTTATCCCAAAATTTCTATAGTTGGCGGTGTTATACCACCAAAAAGTCCTTTTAACAGAATCGAGTTTGTTAGTAAGTTCCTTTGGCATGGAAAAAATGATATTTGATGAGTATCCAGGAAACCGAATACAGTTTGTACAAGAACAGATTTACCTGGAGAATTCAGAAGTTTATCTTTCCAAGTAACAGTCTACTATCAAATTTATCCAACATCCATTTTGTTTCTATGAAGAATAAATAAACTCTCAGATATTTATCTTGTAGATCTAGTCTTCTAATGTGTAGGATATCATGAATAGTGTTCTTTCTATTACTATCAGTAAACGGGATAAAGCCACACCCATTTTTTTATAGTTAATTGACTGGCCTGACATAGCACTAAAAGAATCAATAATAGCCAGCAAGTTTTTAACATTAGATCGATTAGATCTGGTGAAGATGAGGCAATCATCTGCACAAAACCTTACCCCAGACTATAGATCTCTTGCTGATGCGTTCCCAGACCCTTTAATTGAGATCATTTAATCAACCTTAGCCAATGACCTTGCTTCTATTGCTATAGTAGCACCTTAAACTTCAACAATTGCACCAGATGTTGTTGTTTTCAACTCCTTGATCAATAGATGATATACCTCAATTTTGTTGAATTGGGCAAATATAATATAAATGAAATGGCCATAGATAAATCTTTATATAGGCATTGACTTGTAATCCATTAACTCAATTGAAAGAAAAATTACTATGACTATATCATGAAAATTACTATGACTATATCATGTCAATACCCTGCTACAATCAAAGGAAATTGCATGGCCAGCTAGGCACAGAGCCAGCCCAATGCAAGGGTGTGCACTTCCACCCCAAGCCCAGCTGGCTCCAAAGCCTAATTTGGCGCCAATTTCAGATATTAGTCTATTTACAATCCTAATTTTCTTCTTTACACCCCTCTGAAAAAAATGCATGCCAAAGCAATTTTTGCACCCCAACCTAGAAATCTTGGCTCCGACCCTGTGGCCAGGTTTAGAAAATCCTAAAATTTGACTCTTTAAGAGTCATCCCCTACTGAAGCGCGAAGGAGTGTAGTAAATCAGGTTCGCAAATTTAGAATCTTTTTTAAATCTTTATTTGATTCGATTTACTCCATTTTTTATCTAGATAATAGTAGTTTTTTTGATTTTTTGGGTGAACTCAAAGAATTACCTGTATTTGAAGAGGCTAGAAATTAGTTTTAGGTTAAATTTTATTTCATTGAAGAAGCCAGAGTTGTTTTTAATATAAACCTTGACATGAAGATTTTATCCCGGAATGCCCAGGGTTTCGGTAATAAATACACCATGCGACATCTAAGTGAACTCATTAGATCCAATGATCCTGACATTATCTTCTTGAGTGAGACTAAAACTATGAATGTGAAAATGGATAGGTTTACTTTTCCCTATAATTACATGAATTATTTGCATATCAATCCAGTAGGAGCTTCTGGCGGTCTATATATGCTTTAATTGGAAGGATGGTATTCACATTGATCTTGTTGATATTAATTTTAATTTTATATCTGTTGATATTAAGGAGTGGTCATATATTGCTAAATTGTATGTATGGTGCCTTAGATGATTAAGGATGGGATAATCGGTGGGGGTTATCTAGAGCACTTAACTACTAGATATAATTGTCCTTAGATGATATTAGGAGATCTGAATTTTATCATTCGACAAGAGGAGAAAATTTGTGGAAATTTAATTCCTCAAAGCCAACTTGATGAAGTGAAAAATCATTTAGATCAACTAGGACTTACTGATCTGAAGTTTATAGGAAACCCCTATACTTGGAGTAATCATAGGACTGGTCAGTCTCATAATTGAAAGACTTGATATGGCCTTAGCTACATATGAATGACTTGACTTTTTTCCAAATATTATTGTTTATCACCTGGAAAGTATAGGTAGTGACCATGCCCTTATCTTACTAGTTATCTCTAGGTCGGATAATCATAATAGGAGACTACAAAGGTTTAACAGATGTTGGTTGCGTGATAGCAAATATAGAAGCACTATTGCTGAAAATCAGAGAACCAGTGAGAATGGTTCTTGAAAAAGCGGGGGTTTAACAACCACACCCAATAATTCGTTCGACAATCTGTATGGACTAACTCTAATATAATTACGAGAGCACCAGCCAATAAACCGAGCTCAACCAAGAAAAATATCAAAGAGTTGTATCTCAATTTCTTAATACAATCTACAATCGAACAAATCGAAATCTGTGAGCCTGATTGATGTGAGAAATACTTGGACGGTACCAAAGACCAACGCCCAAGTGCCAATTAATTCCTATCTAACAATCAAGGTCGGATTTACCAATTGATTAAACTAACGCACAAGCTGTGATATTTCAATTATATAACAAATATAATGCGGAAAAGAAATAACACAAACACCAGAAGTTTTGTTAACGAGGAAACTGCAAATGTAGAAAAAACCCGGGACCTAGTCCAGTTTTGAACACCACACCGTATTAAGCCGTTACAGACACTAGCCTACTACAAGTTAACTTCAGACTAGAATGTAGTTGATCCCTAACCAAGTCTCACACCGGTTAAGGTACAGTCGCGTTCCTTACACCTCTAGAACCATGCCGGATTCTGCGTACTTAATTCCCTTAAATGATTTCACCCACAACTAAGAGTTGCTACGAACGAAAGTCGAAGACTTATAAACAAATCTGTCTCCCACGGATAAGTCTATTTTGATAGATAAATCTGTGTCCCGCAGAAGTACCTATAAAGTTTTGTTCCGTCTTATGATAAATCAAGGTGAACATGAACCAATTGACAATCCGGTCTTATACTCCCGAAGAGTAACCTAGAAATATCAATCACCTCGAAATAACTTAACTACATGGTAGTAGAAGAAGTTATTGTGGAATCACAAAGAATGAGACGAAGAGCTTTGTTATTACCTGTTATGTCTTACATATCGGAGATAAATCTCGAGCAAATATTAGAGAAGATAGTAATCAAATACGATAGAACAAGTAAGATCAGAATACACAACTACAGAGAAAATAGTTGGATCTGACTTCACGAATCCCAAATGAATTCTTCAAGTTTTTAACCTATAATGGTTTTGGAAAAACCTAGGTTAAAGGAGAATCGACTCTAGTCGCAACTAGGACACATGAAAGTATCGGGATTGGGTTTTCCAGTTGCTAGAGTTCTCCCTTATATAGTCTTTGAAATTAGGGTTTGCTTTCAATAGCTTAGTAACAAAGTGTTTATGGTGGATTTTGGTTCAAAGGATAAAATTGTAAAGCCAAAATTAATGCGCTGACATCCTGGAGAGGATAAAGCTGTTTGATAAGTGATGAGTACCTCTTCGCTTTATTAATTCACCTAGAATGGAGCATGTAGCAATAATCCCAAATATTTTGTGAATTAAATACACAAAATTCACCCAGGATGGAGCATGTACCAACAATCCCAAATATCCTGTGAATTTTTAGCATTATTTATAATGCATGATTTTCCTAGTATTTCCTGTGTTGTTCCCGCAGAACTCTCATTATTGGTGCGGCATGACGACTGAGCGTTGCTCTTAACAGAGTAATACGAATCTCCAAGTGCCAATGGTGAGGCATGCACGAAATACCCGTACAGGCTACATCTCTCGTTGTGTTATACTAGCCCGATTGAGCATATTTAATTTCCTGAGGGAAATCTATACTGTCCATATCAGTCTCAGAAACAATCACGGCCACGCAGGTTGACCGCATGATTTCACCAGCCTAGACGAACCCTAGTAGGAGCATGCTATCACCGTGATGACCACCAGCGGGCCTGTTTGTGCCCTAGCCGGTCGAACATCACACTCCTCTTCTCACCGTGCCGAAACGCCAACCCCAAAATAGGGTGGCCACGCTGCTTTGGAAGAAGATCGAATGAGCAAGACTGCTTAAGACAGTCTCAAAATGATCGTGATCGTCCAACTTCACTAGCCTGATTGTACGGGTTAGATCGCATCGTGAAATATGGAGGAGGCGCTATCACGCACATTAGCGGGCCCACTCTATCCCTACCTGATCGGTTTGCTCATGGCGTGGTCATGCAGCCACGATCGCATGGCCGAAACATGGCTGGTGTGATGCTTTGCAAGTGTCACGAAAATTCCACTAATGTATTAAATTGATCACAACCATCCAACTTCACCAACATATTTGGATGGCTTAGATCGTACCTAAGACCATTAGAGAAGTGCACGCATGTTCACCGTCAGCCCAACATGGGCCACACACGATCGGTTCCTCCAAAAAAAGGAGCATAACTTGCCAAAACGTTTGGCCAAAATCGTGGGTACGTGCTGTTTTCAAAACCCTAATTAGGTTTTGCGGCGTTGCATAACTGTCGCAGTTCGATGACGACCATCCATCTTCGCAAGCTTGGATGGAGGGTGTAGATATAGACTTAAAAGGTCCCAAGCATGTCAACATGATCATTATGGGCCCACCTTTGCGTGGAGCTGGTCGGCCTAGGCAGACTAAGACTTGTCGTCCACGAAATGCGCGCCCGAAAGTTGCATGCCGAGCAGCTTCCAAATCCTTTGCGACAATGGATTTTTTCCGCAAATCGATCACGACAACTCACCTTTGACGGTCAAATTGAGTGGCCTAGATCGCACCTTCATGAGACAAAGAGGTATGGGCATGTACACTGGCAGGCTGCCTACATGTATGCATGGTCGGCCCCACCAAAACTTACGCCCAATCTCGGATTCGGTCAAGCATAGGAGTGATGCTCGCGCACCTCCTAAAACCCTAAAAATCTATTAACGGTCGCAGATGAGGGTCTTAAAACCATCTCGTCTGTCCAACTCCGCTAGCTTGGTCGAACAGCCTAGGTTGAAAACTAGACGACCAGTAAGGCATCCCGATGATCATCATCTGCCACTCTTCCACAGGGAGTGATCGGTCAGGAGATAGCTCGCCCATGCATCCTCCAAGCGATCACTCTAAGATGGTTGGACGTGATGCTATTTTAAGACGCTTGGTCCGCAACTTATTCGGTCAGGCTTTGAAACATCGATGCTTCATACATGCTGCTTGTCTGCGATGCATTACATGCGTTGGGCATACGCGATATTTCATAAATATCAAATCCTTAGTTATTTTATCATCACATGCAACTTCCTACAGTGGGTCCCACGATCCACTCATTCGAGACATGAAACATGTCACAAACTGGGGGATACTTACTGGGGTATTGGTCTGGCGGTTTACAGCGTGCAACGTTCAACGCGCCATCACAAGAACGTGTCAGGAGGCATGTACGGTTAACGATGATGGGAAAAGTGGGCAAAGATGTGATCGTGCAAGCACCTACACGACCCCACTATTCCATCAATCAACTTACTCCACTTCCTACGAGATGAGGGTTTTGCGCTCAATGACTTGTATAAATAAGTTCATCACCTGTTTCCAAACAACACAGACAAGCACATAAAACCAAGTGTTGTCATCCGTATCCAGAAAACACCAGAACTGATAGCTTACATCATTGCAAGCCAGTTCCTCTTCTGATACAAGTCATAAACATCCAACACCTCTACAATCTCAACACCTTCTTTGCTTCCCTCCCTAAGATCAACCCCATCTCCTTCACTTTGTGACCGAACCAAGTCTGGAACGGCCAGTTCTTGGTTTAGGCCAGAATTGCACAGATTGATCTCTCGAATCAAAAGCACTCCCGTACAGTGCATTTGTTTTAGGGTTTAAATTCATTTCTCATCCACACACCCCAAATTACCAAAACCAGCAGAAATAGTTTTCACCCATAAACAATTGGCGACCACAGTGGGAGATTAATATCTTGGTTGTGAAGTCAATTTCTTCAAAATCCAATTCGATTTTATCAATTTCAGAAATGGTGGATCTTAGGTCTGGATTAGCAACCAATCCCAACGGAACCAGTACCGACAACACTCTCGACGTTGATATCTCGATTAGTGGTGTTACCGTGCAGGATGTCGATACGATCAATGTATGTCGTGGAGTTACGTCCTCTGCCACCAGCACCAGCGGAGCAGGAGGAGATATTCCTTTGGGCGTGACACCTCCTATCACCAGAGCCAGAAAAGATGCGAACCCCGGCATCTCTTCGAGTCTAACGCCTCCAGCCGTCACCAGAGCAGCTGCCACTCCTCTGTCAGGACGAGGGGCTGGAGGAGCCAGAGGAGGACAACCCCCTATTACCATGGTGGATTTTATGGAGAGACAAGAAGTTATCGCTAGGGCACAAACGGACATGTCTACAACTCAGAAAGAGGTACTCATTTTTCTTAAGACATTAACTGATCGATTTCCACGAGAGCCACGACAGCCCCTGGAGCCAACAAGGAACACATTCAATGCACCCGGAGCAGGTACTTTAGCGGCGCGGGCCTACATGGACGAAGAAGCTCGTGTTGCTCCTGAGATTCCGAGAGAAAGGGACCAGGAACGTCCAAGAGAAAGGGACCAGCCATCCAACTTCATCACACGTGAAGACCTGGAGCGACTCCTCTGAAGCCGTGGCAAAGGAAATCTGATGGATATGCACCAGCATTGACCTCCGTACCCTCAAGACGTGCAGGAGATGCACACGAAGAACATGGACCTGCTCAAAGCAACAATAAACGGCATACTCGATCTCCTCGTCAAGATGACATCAGATACGAGCGGTTCTCCTGTCACAAAGATTTTTACACTAGGGACTGATCCTCGCAACGATCCTCCTCAATTTAATAGTTTCATTATGAACCAGAGGTCGTTGGATCAAGAAGCAACTTCTCTAGTAGAAAGTTTATGCGAACTTTTACACCTCTCGAAAAATCAGCGGGCGGAGACGTTTGCTGCAATACATGTCATACCTGGACCCAAGCCGGTCAAACAGTCTCCGAGGAAATTCAGGCACGAGAAAAACGAACAGATCAGCTGTTGCGTGGACTCCAGAGAATTGAACGAATGTTGCCCCAAAGAAGATTTTCCTTTACCTAACATCGACATGTTGGTAGATGCCACCAGCGAACACGGCATGTTCTCCTCCATGGATGGATGTAGCGGCTACAACCAGATAAGGATGTATGATCATGATGCAAGTAAGACAGCTTTTCAAACCCCTCTTGGAAATTTTTATTATACTGTAATGCCATTCGGTTTGAATAATGTCGGTGCGACGTATCGACGCGCTATGACGGCAATCTTCCATGACATGATGCATAAGCAAGTTGAAGACTACGTGGATGATATAGTAGTCAAATCCAAGACTCAAGATATCCTCACAATGCCACTGCCGCGAACCGTGAAGGAGCTCCAAAACTTCATGAGCAAAGTGAACTCTTATACCTGGTAGCCCAGCTTGTTGCTTCATACACCCCCTTGTTGAAGAAAGGAGCAAGTTTCGTCTAGACCGCACTACAACAGGAAGCGTTTCAGAAGATTCAACGAATATTTTCATCTACAAATCATCACAAAGGGTTCGCCTATTATGTCAGCCCGGACAAGAGCGAGCCTGGGACATCTTCAGATCTACTGGAGAAGCCTCAAGAAGATAGCGATGTACGCATCATCATGTCGAGGAAGAATTCGCAGCTTGGGAGAATCACTCTATCAGACTTAAGAAGAATGCTTCAATGAAACAGCGAACATCCAAATGATTACGTCAAGAGGTCCCAGATTCAGGTACTGGAGGGTCACGATCCGAATGTGACTTAACAACAAGTGGTGTAATTGTGTATCAATAGGACGGTACCTGTCAATCGTGATTTGTCGAAGAACCTGCGCTTTCAGACATCCGTGAAGCTGCTAAACACTCAGTTGCGACCTGCCCTGCTAGAAAGAACAAGCCTGTCAGTAATGAAGAGCCTCATGATGTTCGTGGAAGCATGCATCTCACCAACAGGCAATACAACCTTCGGCTTTTGTAAGCAATTTCGCTGAAGCAGCAAGAGGAAAACTACCGAGATGCAACATCCTACGCGTCCAAAATCTCCAAATCCAACTCCAGTACCACATGCACGACTGCCACAATGATGAAACAACGTCCAAGATATTCCATGTCTGGCTCGACGGCAGCAACATCAATAAGAGATGCTTTCAGAATTTCGTCTCCCAAAGTAGCTGCGTTACCAAAGGAGATTGCACCTGGGTCTTAAAGAGGTACATACAGATTCTCCATGTCAAGAGATTCATTATTAGTTAAGTCATTCGCATAAAGGAACTTCCCTACTCCTCAAAGATACGATACGAAGATGATAATGGCAAAGAAGTATGACCGGGACTGCTTAGAAGCTGCTTCAACGCTCTCTCCGGGACCCACGTTCACTTCAGAAGCTGCTTCAACGCTCTCTCCTGGACCCACGTTCGCTTCAGAAGATGCTTTAACGCACTCTCCAGGAGCCGCCTCCACGTTCGCTTCAGAAGCTGCTTCAACGCTCTCTTCGAGACCCACGTTCGCTTCAGAAGCTGCTTCAACGCTCTCTCCAGGAGCCGCCTCCATGTTCGCTTCAGAAGCTGCTTCAACGCTCTCTTCAGGAGCCGCCTCCACGTTCGCTTCATAAGCTGCTTCAACGCTCTCTCCAGGAGCCGCCTGCACGTTCGCTTCAGAATTTGCTTCAACGCTCTCTCCGGGACCCACGTTCGCTTCAGAAGCTGCTTCAACGCTTTCTATGGGACCCACGTTCGCTTCAGAAGCTGCTTCAACGCTCTCTCCGGGACCCACGTTCGCTTCAGAAGCTGCTTCAACGCTCTCTCCAGGATCCGCCTCCACGTTCGCTTCAGAAGCTGCTTAAACCCTCTCACCGGGACCCACGTTCGCTTCAGAAGATGCTTCAACGCTCTCTCCAGGAGCCGCCTCCACGTTCGCTTTAGAATCTGCTTCAACGCTCTCTCCGGGACCCGCGTTCGCTTCAGAAGCTGCTTCAACGCTCTCTCCAGGAGCCGCCTCCACGTTCGCTTCAGAAGCTGCTTCAACGCTCACCTGAATGCCTCTTGACTGACATATTCCAAGGACAGGACGACCCATCTCTCCTGGTAACATCTAACTTTGTCTCATAAGTTTTATCTTTATTTTTCACCATCTAATGCCTACCCCACAATAGTGTAACCATTATGTGCTAGGCAGGGGACTTAATGTTGATGGTGGATTTTGGTTCAAAGGCTAAAATTGTAAAGCCAAAATTAATGCGTTGACATCCTGCAGAGGATAAAGCTGTTTGATAAGTGATGAGTACCTCTTCGCTTTATTAATTCACTTAGAATGGAGTATGTAGCAACAATCCCAAATATTATGTGAATTAAATACACAAAATTCACCCAGGATGGAGCATGTAGCAACAATCCCAAATTACCTGTGAATTTTTAGCATTATTTATAATGCATGATTTGCCTAGTATTTCCTGTGTTGTTCCCACATAACTCTCATTATTGGTGCGACATGACGACTGAGCGTTGCTCTTAACAGAGTAACAAGAATCTCCAAGTGCCAATGGTGAGGCATGCACGAAATACCCGTACAGGCTACATCTCTCGGTGTGTTCACTAGTACAGAAATGGCCTTTAGCCACGCCAAATATAAATTTGCATGTCACGCCTTTTTGGTTTTGGCGTGTCTATAGGGTATACTTCTACCCTATAGACACGCAATGTTCAATGGGCGTGTTCATATAAGTGCTTTCTGCCATGCCAAGGCTACTAGCGTGTCAAAATTTCAACCGTTTAGTCACGTTAACTTCAAATTTTTGATTGGGCGTGTTTATAGACCAGTTTATGGCCACATTAGGTATTGGGCGTGTTTATAGACCAGTTTATGGCCACATTAGGGAGTTGTGGCGTGTCCAAAAGGTTAGTCATGCCATTTAAGGTGTGGTTTTAAAGTTGGTTCATTAGACACGCCAGTATATGCGTGTCCATAGTGTACGATTGATTGACACGCCAAATTCAAAGTGTGGCCAAAAAGTTCTTCTTTGGACACGCCGGTATATGTGTGTCCATAGTGTACGATTTATAGACACGCCAGTATATCGTGTCCATAGCGTAGGATATATAGACACGCCAAGTTGAAAGTGTGGCCAAAAAGTTCTTCTTTGGACACGCTAGTATATGTGTGTCCATAGTGTGCGTTCTAAAGACACACCGGTTTTATAGCGTGGCTAAAAAGTTCGTTTTGAAAAAATTAATAAAAATCTTTCGCCCATATTCGAACGCATGACCTCGAAGATTTAGATAACGTACCAATCCACCAAGCTGGCCATCTTTAGATGTTTATGATTAGTGTTTTGAAAATACTAGATTGGTTGAACTACTCAACATTTAGATAAACACGCCAAGTTGAAAGTGTGGCCAAAAAGTTCTTCTTTGGACACGCTAGTATATGGGTGTCCATAGTGTGCGTTCTATAGACACGCCGGTTTTATAGCGTGGCTAAAAAGTTCGTTTTGAAAGAATTAATAAAAATCTTTCGCCCATATTCGAACGCATGACCTCGAAGGATTTAGATAACGTACGAATCCACCAAGCTTCCCATCTTTAGATGTTTTTGATTAGTGTTTTGAAAATACTAGATTGGTTGAACTACTCAACATTTAAATAAACACGCCAAGTTGAAAGTGTGGCCAAAAAGTACACCCAAAACCCTCAAGACTAATTCCCTAGCTTTCTCTGGAATAGATTCTGACTTGCATGTTCTGCAAGTTATTGGGTTCTCCAAAACTATTTCTGCAAATCTTCTAAACACCTACAATCAAAATTTGTTTGGTAATCCGTTGCATTGGAATGCTATAAATAACTTGGGAGTCTGCAATTTGGTTTCGAAAAGATCCTACTCCTGGACTATGTGTGCTATCAAAATTTCCTCTCAGCTACCACACTGCATTTCTGGTAAGATTTTTCATTGCTCTCTCAAGCATTCATGTACTAATATGTTATTCTATCTCTATAACTTCAAAGTTGCCTATGCTACCAGTTGGAGTAGTTCATATGAATGCCCAGATAAAACTATTAACCCCATAAAACAATTTCAAACCTTCAAGATAACGAGAAAATTTCCAAAGGTGTCTAGTTTTCTTTAGTTATTCCCAAAAATGTTATAAATTACCAAAAATGTTTGAATATGTACCCATTGCTTGATATTGTGTACACAATATCAAGAATCCACACCTATAATATGTACACATTATACCTTTTTCGGATTTTTTAAAAACTAGACATTTTTAGTAAATAACTTTCTGTAGAAAACACTTTTGGGCATAACCCACTTTCAAATTCCCCCTGCTATTTACTATAGTCACCATATCAAGCTCAAAACCAAAATTAAACACAACAGCCACTCAACCAAGCATAATACAATAACCCAGAACCACATATACATTCAATTGAACATCATTGTCTTTAAAACCAACACAATCAAATCCAAAATCATCACCACTAGCATTAACTGTTTATCCATGAGAAACATATGCAATATTCAGCCAAAACACATTTACAGGAATACTTGCTTTACCATCTGGAAGGGGATGGTTGAATACTGGTCAAGCTCCTGGTGAAACCCCAGAGGTCCCCATACCACTTCCAACAACCTTCTTGTTAGCTCCACTCCTTTCTGTTGCATCCCTCCTCCTTGGCACAGAATATTTTCCCCTAGGATGAGGCATATGCACTACTACATCCTCAGGAATCTCATTAGAATCAGTTATCTCCCCTGGTCCGAAGATTGCAATATCATAAGAATCCTCTGCCAACTGTCGCATCACTGGTGCCAGCATGAATATATTGGGGAATACTACCACATCATTGTGGAGAGCATGAGTGTCATTCTCCCGAATCTTAGCTTTGCATGCAACTGGAACTGGTGCAGAATAGAACCCCTGTCTAGCACCACCACAAACCACCTGCTGCTCCCCTACAAGCACCACACCTTCATTAATCACATCAACGAACTTACCTACCTTTCTTTTCGCTTGTCGTGCATCTAAAAATGGAGTTGAAAAAAGACCGGCCACCGTCCTTTGTCAGGATGAACGACATACACCACCCACCCTTCATCAGCCCCTTGGAGTTGAGGAAGTTGAGGATCCAACGCATAAACACTGGCACTATCATGCATAACAACCCTACCCTCTTTGACTTCTCCAACACCTCCAGTACCAACTTGCATGTTTGGCTTTGGTTCCTCACTGCTGCTACTGCTTATCTCTACTACCTGTCAAATTGGAGAAATGGGGGAATCCCAATCAATAACACCATCACAGTTACTAATAAAGCCAATTACAACTATGAAATTCACTTTCAACACCTTGAACCCAACAATTCTTCCATGATTATCAAGAATCAATACCTGGTTTTCTTGCATATTCATCTTAGCCTTCTTTTCCTCCGGTCTACCCATGGATTCCTGATTTGTAGACATGGATGGGCGATCATTCAGATTTAGATATGCATTATAACCTCGCTTAGACATAGCTTCAACAATTGGAACACTGAAGGGATTTTGCGAAGATGGAATGTGGAAGTTACTGAGTTACAGAATTAGAAATTAAAACTGATTTCTTCCAAACAGGCCTTATGGACGAGAAGACCAACAGTTAACACATCTCACCCATCCTTTTTCAATCCTCAAGATCAATTAGTTGAGATATCGTGGAGGCACATGCCTACTAAGTGCATGCAAAGACCTATTGAACGCCACCCCAACTTATTGGCCGTTAAGAGGTGGCAACAAACACTTGGCAGCTATTTGGAAAGCGGACTCTCTAAGCGGGCTACCCGTGACCCGAAGTCGAAACCCAGTACCGAACCGCAGCTGCCCTCAACTATTTTTGTCATAGACGGGCTTGAAGTTGCAAGTGGAAGCCCAATTACCTTAAAACTTCTAGAAGAAGACGCTGTCATCCTTCTGAACAAGCCCATCCTGCTGAAAAAAATAATAAAAAGCTTTCGAACGCATGACCTCAAAAAAGTTAGGTAACGTATCAATCCACCAAGCTGCCCATCTTTAGACGTGTCTATAGGGTGCTTTGAAAAAACTAAACTGGTTCAGCTACTCAACATTTTAATAAACACGCCAAATCAAAGTGTGGCCTGTTATAATATGCATGGGATATGGTGGCTATCCACTTAGCACCATTAGTTACACCAAGCACCTTGCATAAGCACCTTGTTACACCAAGCACCTTGTATAAGCAACTTGTATAAGCTACTTAAGCAATAGTAAGCTACATTGTTGGATGAGATTAACACCTAAAGCTAGTGGGTGTTGAATTGCATGGTTTGCAATCTAGAGGTTTTATTGCTACATAACATCCTACATGTAGTGTGACATGTAATACTAGGTGGTGTATACAAGCTAACACCTTAAGACTTGTATAAATAGCTCCCTTAGGCTATTGTATTTTGTATCCCAATTTCTTAAGTGAATAAGAAATTCTCCCTTCTCCCTTATTACTTCTCTTAATATCCATTTTGAGTTTAGTGGTTAATTAGTATTTTCTTTAATTATTGTTAATATTACTTTGGAAACGTAATATGGCCAAAATTTTCCTTTTTTGGACACGCTATTATATGAAGGATTTTTCTAGCAGGAAGAGCATTTTTAGCAGGTTGCAATGAAGCCTCCCAACTGGTGCTGCCATCTCCTAGTATGCATAAAACATAAAGAGCTAATTAGTCCCCAAAGATAAACATCAAAGTTTGGTGACACACCAGATACTCCCTTAATGACAGTTCCAAAGAGGTTAAAAGTATTAATGGGAATTAGGTTTACATAATACAGTAGAAAACGATTTTAGATTTGGGAAAGGTATATACCTGAAACCCTAGCAATAGTAATTTCAAATTAATAAAATAAAAACATCCCCCATTCATGAAATTAAACAAGTAAGTTTGAATTTAATATGATAAGAGAAGGAAATAATCCCTTACCTAGGGTTTCTCTATTTCGCCTCTTCCAGTCTTTCTCCCGCGCAAGTAAGAGAAGGAAATAAAAAAAAATTCTACTTTGGTTAACCAAAATGCCATTTTACCTAGGTTTATCACGTCATTTTGACATTGTGGGTTAGAATAGGTGCCAATTAGACTAGGGTACGTGTTCGATTAAAGCTTTCTCTTGGGAATAGTCGTGACCCTACAAGAATATAGTTTATTCCAGAGAGAGAATAAACAGGGAAACCAAAGGGATTAACAAGGAAACCAAAGGTTCAGAGAGAAAAAAAATTCAGAGAGAGAATTTGTAGAGGGAGATTACTGTTTTCTGATTTTTTTCTCAATCAAATCAAATCAAATCAATCAAAATGGCTGGTGATGATGATCAACACAGACCAAAGGGTAAAGCCCCCATGACTGAAGAGCAACTATTGAAAGAGTTAGAAAAGAAAGAAAGATGTGAAAGGCTATCAGCCACTATGCTAATGATTGGGAAGATGAACAAGGATGATCTGGAGAAGGTAAACAAGAGAGTAAATGACTTGTTATATGATATTGAAGTCCATACACTCTGGGAAGAGATGCATGCTGCAGTGGATGTAATCAAAGCAGAAGAGAAACCAGTTGAAAAACCGGTACAGATTTTGCAAAACAAGCGTCGTTTTGATCTTTTCAAAGATGAAGAAGAGGAGGAGAAGTTCTGTGAAGTGCATGCTAAAAAGATGAGGTTGGCTGGAAGTGAAGTAATGAAGAAAGAAAATGACAGTGATGCTTCCGAATATGAAGAGCCTGCTGCTTTTTTTGGGTATCGAAGTGATACAGAATCTTTTCTAAGAGTGATGATTGAGGATTTTCTCCAAGGTGAGAGATTTGGGATTAATGATGCAGTGTTGGCCCAAAAGACCGATTCCGAAGCGGAAGATGCAGATGAAGACTAGGAGGAAGAGTGGTTTGATGAGGAGCAAGAGGGGCCTGGCGAGGAAGAAGAGAGGTCTGATGATGAGGAAGAGTCGTCTGATGAGGAGAAAGATGAATCTGATGATTCTGATTCCGAGTGATGGGTATGACAATGAGTAAGCCTTATCGACATTTGAATTCTTCTGTAGAGAGATGGTGGATTTTTGGGTAAGTGCTCGAATGGAAATGATGACATAATGTTAAGAAATAGCTATTATCAAAGTACATAGAAGAATTCGAATGGAGAGGGGTCTAATGCAAATGGTAAGTCACTGAATCATGTTTTCTTTTTTGGTTCTGGCAATGGAGACTGAAAATGCAGGGGAATATTATGTTTATTTTGCCTTTTTCTTTTTCTTTTTGATATTTAGATTTTTTGTGGGTAAGATGGTGAAATACTTGTAAATGGGTATGTTTAAGTTTATGAACATGTAAATGTTGCTCAACACTGAATGAACAGAACGGTTGTAACTTTTTTAAATGCAATATGATGAAGTCGGCTTATTTATATTGTCCAATGATTGTGCGTCGATAATGTTGGAGATGCAGGGTGTATTCTAGAAACTAAAACTACAATCAAAGAACTGGATCATGTACAAGACTAAGATAGTAAGATGTGGCGAAAACAAATGCATATTGACAACAAGTCACTTTAGTGTTTTTCTATCCAGTCTAATTCACTTGATAGAGTCTTAATCTACAATCTGGCAAAGGGACAAATTACGAACATCCATATATGTTTGATCTTTAGATATAAAGATCAAATCACAGTGACTAACAATAATTGGCTTGCGTTGGTTGCATCGTATTCGACTTGCACATAATTGACATGAGCACTACTTGGTGGAGCCTTATGCACACCTAATTTAATTCTACAATCTGACAGTGAATACAAATCACAGTGACTCCTGAGACGCTGCTTCTCAAAACAGAATACAAGATTTATTCACCAATGATGGCATCATACAACCAAATACTATGTCTTAGTTTAAGATCATCTGTCAACTGACATATAAAACTACTTGGTGGAGGCATAAATCATGCAATTGAGATGTGCATAATCACAATACATTCTCAAAACAGGATACAATTCACAACAACATAATAAACATAAAATCTGAAAGATAGAGATGTTCATAATCACCAAAACATTCTCAAAACAGCATACAATTCACAGCAAACATAATACACCTAAAATCTGAAAGATAGAGATGTTCATAATCACCATCAGAAATTGTACCATTCAAAATCAGTAGTGTGTAACCTCCAATTTGAAAAATCATTAAACCCCCAAATGAATGAATGAGAAATACCTTAGATGAAGATGACCAAGATTTGCATTTCCAAAATTATGAATCACTAGCAATACTTCTATGAGAGATCAATTAAACTTAAATCTAGGCCTGAATCGATCTTTCACAGAAGAATCAATTGATTCATTGTTGTTGATGAAGTTTTATGCAGATGAATCTCCAAGAAACCCCAAATGAATATTACATGAAGATAATCATCGTGGAATTAATTCAATGAATTCACCCAGTCTTCGATTAGAAAGCAGAGGACGAACTTGGTGATGGTGGTGGTGGTTCGTTCAATTCACTCAACTTTGAATTTAGGGTTACATGTTAGAGAAGATTGAATGTTCAATCAACCAAATCCAAACTCTGTAATCTAAGTCGAAATTGAGTAAAGATTGTGTAGGATCAGAATCTCGCAACAACTATATCTCAGTGAAATTATCAATGGTATTGCATAATAGCGTCGCAGAACAATTTCAGAAACGACGTCAGCAAGGATCATGAGAAAGATATGATAGTCTTGCGAAAATTAGAGAGCTTGCGAAGTGAACACTTGTAAGGTTGCGAGAATGTCGCAAACCATATCCGAAAATAAAGGACAGATTAGCTGTCATCCACTATGTATTTCCTTTTAAATAGTCATTCGAGTGGCAAAGGGGGGAGATCTTTTTTGAGTAAGAAACAAGTAAATAGGAGAGAGAAAGTTCATAGCAAAGTTCATTCTTAATTTCTTTATCTTTCTTGTAAGAACATTTAAAAATTAATCAATAAAATTAAGAGTGTAAATCTAAAAATGAGTTGATCATCAATGAAATCATATGAGGGGTGTAGTGCAGGATTTCCTGCAACTACATAATGGCGCTAGAAACAGGGACTCAGTGAATTGAAGATGGAAAGTTGAAGATTGTTGGTTGAGAAGATTCAAATCAAGAAAGTGATTAAATAAATCAGTGAATCAGTTAAAAGAAAGATGAGCAGAATTAATGAAAATGGTAAAAGATTGGAGTGTAATATGATAACAAAAAGCTTGATCAATGAATTTCATGAAAACATCAAAGGAAGAATACATAAACGAAATTTTGAAGGGAAGAAAATTATAGCGGTAGAAAAAATATCACCCTTGAAAGAGTGGGAAAAGCAAAAAATTGCATTCATGGCGGAAGAAATACCAAAAGAAAATTTAAATCATACATCTCCATTGGTTATCACAGTGCCTGTTACACGAAAAGAGAAGGATACAGTAATAAAATCCGCAGGAGAATGGATGTTGAACAGAACTTTAATCGATACAGGAAGTTCAGTTGACATAATATTTTATCATGCATTCCGGGGAATGGGATTTAAGGATGAAGAAATGTCCATTCAGCATATTTTGTTCACGGCTTTGGAAAATCCACAACAAAACCTAAAGGAGAAATAGTGGTGCGAATTCCACTTAGAGAAATCGAAACATATGTAACATTGTGTGTGGTGGATACGGAATCGCCATATAATATGTTATTAGGAAGATCATGGATACATGCGATAAAAGCTGTGGTATCAACGTTGCATCAATGTATTAAATTCCCCACTCCAAATGGAATAGGTGAAATTAGAGGAGATGTTGACAGTGCGAAATTATGCCATCAAATTGAAGTAAAGCATTATGAAGAACAAGCAAAAAGGAAATAATTTCGCAGAAAATTGGCAAAGGAAGCAAAGAAGGAAGAAGAATTTGGAGTTTATATGATAAGGGCAAAAGAAGGAAAAGGAATACCCAGCGAAATTTCGGAAGAAGGGGAAGAACCCATAAAAGCAATAAAAGAACCAACACCAATGGGGGAACCTAAATCCAGTTACACTGCCACAGAACCAACAAAAGAAATAAATGTTGGGACTGTAGAGGAGCCTCTAATGTTGAGAATTGGAACCAAAATGGATGTAGAAGAAGAAGAAAGAACTGTCAACTTGTTGCGAGAATATAAGGATATTTTCGCAGGAAACGTGGATGAGATACCAGGAATAGATCCCTCAATTGCTTGCCACAAATTGGAGATTAACAAAAATGTGAGACCATTTAAACAGATAATAAGAAAAATTACAACAACTTACCATTCCCAAATAGAATAAGAATTACAGAAAATGCTTGAGGCAGGAATTATAAGAGAAGCTAAGTACCCAGAATGGATAGCGAATATGGACATTGTTCCAAAGAAAAACAAGGGAATCAGGATTTGCATAGATTTCACTGATCTGAACAAAGCTTGCCCCAAAGATAGTTTTCCGTTACCCGATATTCCTCAAATGGTGGAATCTGCAGCGGGAAATGATAGGGTATCATCTTTAGATGGGTACAAAGGGTATAACCAAATTCCTCTCGCTGAAGAAGATCAAGAACATACTACTTTCTTTGACCCTAGAGGTTTATATTGTTACACGAAAATGCCATTTGGTTTGCGAAATGCGGGAGCGACATATCAAAGAATGGTAGAGAGGGTGTTCACAAAATGGATACATAAAACATTAGAAGTATACATGGACGACATGTTAGTAAAGAGTAAAGAAGCTAAAGATCATGTACAAGACTTGAGGGAGATTTTTGAACAAATGCGGCAGTATAACATTAAATTGAATCCTGAGAAGTGTACTATTGGAGTGGCATCGGCAAAATTTTTAGGCTACATTGTATCAAAGGAAGGAATACAGGTTAAATCCATAAAAAGTGCAAGCAGTTCGTGACATGCCAACACCAGCAACAATAAAAGATGTACAGAAGTTGAATGGGCTTCTAGCTTCGCTGGGGAGATTCATTTCGCGATCATCAAACAAATGCAAATATTTTTTCGATATACTCAAGAAGGGTGCAAAATTTAAATGGAGTGATGAATGTGAAAAGGCTTTTCAAGGAATCAAAGAACATCTTATGAATACAACTATTTTGCAAAAGGCAGTACCAGGAGAAGAATTATTGATTTACCTTGCGACAACGTCACATGCGTTAAGTGATGTGTTATTGCGAGTAGACGCAAGAGTAGAGAACCCATTTATTACATTAGCAAAACTTTTAATACTGCTGAAAAGAATTACTCAAAGATTGAAAAGTTAATCTTAGCATTGGTCTATGCATCATTTAAGCTCCGCATATACTTTCAAGCACACAAGATAGGTATTAACAAAAGTACCAATTGAATCAGTGATGAAGAATTCTAAAAGATCAGGAAGGGTAGAGATATGGAATGCACAAGTAGGCCACTTTGATATTAAATATGAAATTTTGTCTTCACCAAAATCACAAGTTGTTGCGGATTTCTTGGAAAAATTTCCTTTAGAAGAAGATGAAGCAATAGAAGAAATGATGGATGTAGAAGAAGAACATGGAGATCCAAAAGATTTCTTAACAGAACCAAATAGATGGGAAATATTGGTAGATGGATCATCAAATGGAGAAGGAAATTGAGTTGGAATTTTTTTAATTTTGCCAGAAGGAATAAAGATGGCTTTTTCATTCAGATTGGAATTTGCGTCCACTAATAATGAAACAGAGTATGAGGCTGTGATACATGCTTTAAAATTCGCAATAAAAATGAAACTAGAAAATGACAGGATCACTAGTGATTCGAAGCTAGTTATTCGCCAAATAAAAGGAGAGTATACTACAAATGAACCATCCTTGAAGAAATACAAGAAGCTGGTCGAAGAATTATCAGCGAAAATCCCAAAGATAAAATGGAGGCACATTTCAAGAAAGGATAATAGACTCGCAGACGCTTTTGCTTTTATCTCAAGCATGATGACAGATCCAACTGCGAGATGCATAAAAATACAAACACTTCTGTCACCATCAACAAATAAGGAAGAGGAAGATATGGATGTGATGGTGCTAGATAATGAAAAAGAAGAACAAATGAACAATGTCGCAGACTGGAGAATGGAGCTTCACGCATATTTGGCGAAAGGAGAAACACCAGGAAATAGATTGGAAACACACAAGTTAAAATGCCGAGCAACGAATTATGAATTAAGAGATGGGTTGCTATACCGAAAATCCTTTAGTGGACCATCACTCAGATGTTTTACACGAGAGGAAGGAGAAAAGGTGCTGAAAATGTTACATAGTGGAGATGCTGGCAATCATAGTGGAGGAAGATATTTGGCACATAGAGCAAAAATGCAAGGCTATTATTGGCCATACATGCATGAAGATGCAAAACAAATATCAAGACGCTGTGAAGATTGCCAACTACATGGAAAGAAAATACATGCACCAGGAGAACCATTGTCATCTTCAACCAGTGTATGTCCCTTTGGAAAATAGGGCTTAGACATTGTGGGGCCATTTTTACCAGGAACTGGACAAAGAAGATACTTAATAGTCGCAACAAATTATTTCACAAAATGGACAGAAGTAAAGGCAGTACAACATATTCGCGACAAAGATATCTTTACATTCATATTCGAAAATATTATTTGCAGATTTGGAATTCCTGCACAGTTGGTATCTGATAATGGGAAATAATTTGAGGGGCAGAATATAGAAATGTTACTTAATGCATTCAAGATAAAATGTGGAAAGTCTACTCCTTTATATCCACAAGCTAATGGGCAAGTAGAAGCAACAAATAAAACAATTGCAGATATATTAAAGAAGAAATTGGAAGGACATCACAGATCATGGTGCGAACAAGTACATAATGCAGTATGGGCTTATAATACAACTAGAAGAGAAGCTACTGGAATGTCACCTTTTTGTTTAACATATGGAGTTGAGCGGTGTTACCAACAGAAGTTGTTATTCCAACAACAAAAAGAGAAGCTTGGGAGAAAAATCTTAGTGCGGGTTTAATTTTAAACAAACTTGATGAATTAGAAGGAAAAAGAGAAAAAGCTTTACAACATATGGAGAATTATCAGCGAAGATTCAAAATACGTGAATTTCAACCAGGAGATTTAGTTCTGCGAGAAACACCAGTATATCAGCGAGAAAATGGTGGAAAATTAGCGAAAAAATGGGATGGACCTTACATCATTAAGGACATAGTTGGAACAGGAGCCTATAGATTAATGGATCCGGAAGGGAGAGATGTTGGTCATAGATTAGACAGACCATGGAACAGGTTGTATTTGAAAAGATATTATCAGTAAGAAGCTTTGGGAAGTTATGAATTCTGAAAAAATAATTGCAGAATTACTCATATCAAAAGAAGTTCATGATGTGCGAAATTGTCGCAGAGATAACCACAGAACAATGACATAAAAGAAAGGGGCGAACCTTTATAGCGTACACCCTAGTTCGCGAATAAAATTTCGCAAGAGGCAAATATAAGACCTAAAGTACGTCATATTAGGGGGTACCTGATACATGGCTCAGGGAAAGGCTACACCGCCACCGGAACCTGAGTCATGGAGATTTGGGGTCAATAAAGCCCATCCGGGAGAGGCACCTTGGATTCTTAACTTAAGTATCTGACTTAGGTTGGGCGACTAAGGTAATAAGGACTCTCCCAAGAAGTGCAGAATCTGATCAAGGCGCCGAGGTACACGGTTGAGTCAAGGGTGTCGGGGGCGTTTGAAGCGTCCTTGCCATTCTTGACAAGTCTTGGCTTATAATGCACTCGACCTGAAGAAAACCCCACTTAGAGTGCAGTCTCGTAACCATAAGCCATATAGGTAAAAGGGATAAGAGGCTGCGAAAACAACTGGTTGTTGTTAAGACTGGATGGGAGGAGCTAACCTTGTATGGTAGAAGTACGCCTCCTTGAAGGGGCAACCAGGGGAAGATAAGGGAGGCACCCTCCATTAGGGAGCTGATAAGTGTCTTAAGACGCAAATGTCATGAGGCTTTTTATTCGCAAGGATATTAAGGCTTGTCATATTTGTGCAACAATCCTGAAGAGTCAATAATACAAAAGAAAAAAAATAAGACGAGATCAATGGGTTTTCGCATGAAAGTGCGAAGACGTCCTGCGATTTCGTCGCAAGACGGCAATGTCATGGGTCTTTATTTTCGCAAGAATATTTAGGCCTGTCATATTGTCGCAACATTCATGAAGAGGCCAAAATACAAAAGAAAAGGTTAAGACAAGATCAATGGGTTTTTGTATGAAAATGCAAGGACGTCCTGCGATTTTGTCGCAATGACAAGGGATGGCATAATAGACCTTTAATTAGGAAGGAAAAATAAGACCATATGATAAAAAAAATTGATGATAAGCATTCACAACAGATTATTTTGTGCAAAGAAAGATAATGAGAGGCAAGTATGGGAATCAATATACAAAAAGCATTATCTTTCTTATCAACAAAATATTAAAAGGAAAAGTTGACTTCAAAGTTATTGAAAAGTGTAGCTCTCAAAAGTGATAAAAATAAGACAGCTCAAGAAAACAAAGCTAAAAAAGAAGCTCAAGCTTCAAGATTAATATCAGTAGCAGGAGATGACAGAAATTCTTCGCCAACATTCTCGCAAGCTTCTCCTTCATTTCGGCTTTGATCTTCGCCATGACAAGCATTTTGATTATCGCCAGCAATTACTTCTTCAGGAGAAATTTCTTTCTCATTCTGATTAACACCAGCAGATACTTTTTTAGAAGGAACCTCTTCTTCATCTTCAAGGAAATTATCCTCTGCACCGCTTTCGTAATCGTAATCACTATCAGCGGGACGAGGAACTTCATCATCATCTACTTCTAGAGGATCAATTGATGTAGGAGGAAGAGAGTTGGACAGTAAGATGTCATTTACAAGGACTTCAGCCCGAAGATGAACTTGGTGAAGAAGTGCTCTTTGATGATTCCTATCTTAAATATCTTTATAATAAGCAAGGTAATCAAGTCTTCTTTCTGCTCGATCGCGAGAACCAGTGAGAGTAGAGACGAGCAAGGCATTCTCTTTGCGAATTTTGGCATATTTAGCCTCCAAGTCAGAAATAGAGGAATGAAGATTCTTCTCAGACATTGCAAAAAATAGAATACACAATTTTGTTAAAATAAGGAATTCAGAGAGATATGACAAAGAAAAGATAATTAAGGCAGTCAAACTATTATGACTACCTTCCTTTTGCAAAATAAGGTGTTGAATCAAGGATAGACAACTATTCTCCCAATGTTCCATGGCGTCATCAAATTTATCTCCAACTAAGCCTTTAAGTCGATACTGAAGATTTTTCTCTTTAGAAACAAGGAAGGAATTTTTCTTCGCAAGAAAAGAATAAGATTCTTCTAATTTGGAATATTGTTATTTAAGCTGATTTGCCTTCACACTTAAAGCTATTCTACCTTGAATGAGTGTATCTCTTTCAGCGATAGATGATTCTGTTACATCTTTAAGTTCATTTCTTAAAGAGCGAAGAGATTTCTCTTGGTCAACACATACTTTTTGGAGAATATTAAGTTGTTGCGAAGATATCGGCATCTTGTTTAAATAAACTCGCTTCTCTTGAGATAAGGTTTTATTCTCATCTGATAAAGTTTCCATCCCTAAATTAGCTTTGGTTAAGGAATAAGAAAGACGAGATACTTCATTATTTAATAGATCTTGTCTTTGAACTAATTGGGTATTTTCATTGGTAAGATTATTTATTTGGTCAAGGGAATATGAATAAAGGTTATCTAATTGGTTAAATTGATCCATTAAAACTTCTTTATCAACACGGGCTTCTTCAACAGCAGATTCAAATTGATATCTCTCCATTACTCGTTTCTGATTTAATGCTTAACATGCGAAAGAGGGATTTAAAGGATAATTAAACATGGGAAGGATAAAACCATCAAAAAGGCAAATTAAAGACATAGATGAGGAAATCATACCTCTTAATTCATCATTCTTCTTGCGAAGATTGTCACAATCCAGCAACACATTCTGAAATTTCTGATTTTCAAGACGAAGAGCATTACATTCTTTTTCTAAAGCTGTCTGCGAAGCAGCTTTGTCAGAACCCAAATGTTTGCTCAGAATTTTTTAAACATTAGACTTGATGGGATCAGTAGAAGACTTCTTTCCATCATCCAGAATCTCAGATAAAACCTTGAAAGCCATATCTATCCCTTCCGCGGTTTCTTTTGACAGAGGAAGAGACTTGGGTAGAGAACTAGTAGAGATAGAAGGTTGAGAAACATTCTCAATGGGAAGAGGAGGTTTCATTCGCAGAAGGACCCATAAGGGGAATTTCAATCATGGAAAGATCAACTGGAGAAATGAAATCAGAGGAAACATTTTCACGAGTTGGAGATAAAGGTTTATCTTGCGAAGAGGTCGCAGGAGATTTGGAATAAATGAAATCAGAAACAGCATCTTCCCGAACTGGAGATAAAGGTTTATCTTGCGAAGATGTCGCAGGAGATTTTGAAGAAATGAGTAGGTGAAAGGGAACATAAGTTGGAACAGTCTTGAGGTGGCGAGATTTCTTGTGAGGTTTATGAAGATCTTTATCACCCTGCGAATAAAAATCTAGATAAGAAACAGAGGCAAAAATATTATTATTAGAAAAAGATAGTGTTTCTTACTACCTTCTCATTCGCAGACTTTCTTTTGTGTGCGACAACTTTATGCTGTGATTTGGGATTGTTAGGGTTCTGAACTATAAATTTAGTGTTGGAGCCGCTTTTGCTGAAATAACAAGAGTATGAGAATCACATAAATAACACAAGGCGATAAACAAGATCAATTTCAAATATATCAATTTCAGCAAGAATTATAAGGAAGAAAATAGAATACTAACCTTGATGAATCCATGAAAAAATGATAGTAGGGATATTGTCTCGAAGAAGATCACGAACTATGAAGATCTAGTTTGAAGATGAAGAAGAGCTTAAAAAGATTAAAGAGGAAAGAAGAAAAATTGCAATAATGGGATTTGCAGAAGAACGATGAAGTTGCAGAGAGAATAAAAGGAAAGAAGAAGAGAATGAAAAGAAATATATATAGAGGGAATTTTTCCTCGAGAAAATAAACACGGTTAATACGGAAATATTTAAGCGGTTAAAAAGTAACGGTTATAAAAGACGTGTAGAGAAATAAATGGAAGAAAGAATACGTGTGATAAATGTGGAATATGAAAAGATAAATGGTTGCGGAATTTCTCACATCATTCTCTACTTTGCAGAGTAGATATAAGAAGAGGCAAGATGTAGGATCAGAATCTCGCAACAACTATATCTCAGCGAAATTATCAATGGTATTGCATAATAGCGTCGCAGAACAATTTCAGAAACGACGTCAGCAAGGATCATGAGAAAGATATGATAGTCTTGCGAAAATTAGAGAGCTTGCGAAGTGAACACTTGTAAGGTTGCGAGAATGTCGCAAACCATATCCGAAAATAAAGGACAGATTAGCTGTCATCCACTATGTATTTCCTTATAAATAGTCATTCGAGTGGCAAAGGGGGGAGATCTTTTTTGAGTAAGAAACAAGTAAATAGGAGAGAGAAAGTTCAGATCAAAGTTCATTCTTAATTTCTTTATCTTTCTTGTAAGAACATTTAAAAATTAATCAATAAAATTAAGAGTGTAAATCTAAAAATGAGTTGATCATCAATGAAATCATATGAGGGGTGTAGTGCAGGATTTCCTGCAACTACAGATTGATGGATATTTTAGGGTGTGAAATTGATGAAGATGAAACTGGATTTCGATTTCGACGAATAAGAAAGGATTCGAGTGAGATTTCTGCTGCTGATCGTTTGGGAGAAAGAATAGACTACGTCTCAGGCGCTGTTGACATAGTGTTGGTAGTTGCCCATGCTAGCTACAGTTCAAGATATGGCCCATGTTAACTAATTAAAAATAAATAAATAAATATACACAATTTGTGCAGGGACCTTATGTTTGACCATTTTTTGATTTTAATTGTTGGTAAAGTAGTTAAAGACATGGATAGGGTTTACGGGTTGTCTGCAAGCCGGGCATGTTCAGGACTTCTTACTTGCTATTCCAATTATGGGGAACATGCAGTTCATTGTAAGGTAGACCCTGGTTTTAAACATAGACATGATCATGTGAGGGACATTTTAATGATATACTATGGAGAGCCGGTATTTCTGCAAAGAAAGAAGCGGCTGTCAATTTTTTGACTGATCCACTCGAAGGGAAATCGACGCTCAGACCAGCAGATGTTTTAATTTTTGGGTGGGATAACGGAAAACATGCATGTGTTAATCTTACTGGGGTTTCTCCATTAGTAGGAATTGGACATGGTACGTTTATAGTCGGGCAAGCGGCGTTGAGGGATGCCTCAGGTAAGATAGCGAAACATGAGAAAGAGTGTCTTGATAATGGGCATACCTTTATTCCTTTTGCTTTTTGATATTTTTGGTTTTTTATCTTCGGAGGCGGTTGGACTCCTCAGAAGAGTCCAGAAAGTCATGCACAGTAATGTCATGACTCCGGGTTCGAGGGAGTTTGTTTTCCATAGGTTAGGTTGCAATTCAAAAAGGGCTCACGGCGCAGCTTGTTGCGCGTTTGTCTATTTCGTCTATGGATGGCCATTTTCCCCACCCAAACCCATCCCCGTGGGTACCCGCCCCGTTCGGGTAGGGTTTTACCCGCACAAATGGAGATGGGATCGGGTATGGGTAATACCCGAAAACTAAGCTAAGGGGATGGGGTGGGGATGGGATTCAAGGTCCCTGCCCCGTATCTTTCACAAGTTAGAGGTTTAGAATTTTATGCAACAATGTGTATAATTTTTATACTTCCACCACTTAGTCGA
This sequence comes from Papaver somniferum, assembly GCF_003573695.1. Classification (NCBI taxonomy): domain Eukaryota; kingdom Viridiplantae; phylum Streptophyta; class Magnoliopsida; order Ranunculales; family Papaveraceae; genus Papaver; species Papaver somniferum. The sequence continues at coordinate 14,428,832 of NW_020621936.1, read as the reverse complement.
GCTTTCTTTCATTTATCATATTCTCGATCGTTCTTGTACATTCATCACTTTCGTTATTTTTTTTTGTGATCAAGCACATTCTCTAAAAGTTAAAATAGAGAAAATGAAGCAGATAATGAAATGGTTAACGTGGACGAAGATAGAACGGGACAAGAAAAAACAGAAAAACTAATAAGTCATTAACAGATTCTTTTGTTCACTTTAAGATAAATTACTGAATTTAAGATTCCAGAATGCGTCGTTCTTACGTTATTATTTTTGTTTGAATCATATTTAAGTTTTGATTATAATCAAATTTATGTATTAACTCAGTGTTACGGGTAACCCATGGGAAACCCTCCCTATATGGGTATTCCCCATACCTGCCCCGCCCCAATTCATATGGGTAACGGGGCTGGGATGGGTATTTTTTTTACGAACGGGGCAGTGACTGGGATTGACACTACCCGCCCCATACCCGCCCCATGACCATCCCTAATTTCGTCGATGTAAAATATTATTATTTTATTTTATTATTAATTAGATCTTATTGTTGGTCACTTGGTCAGGTACTTATATGGCTTGATACATGAGCTAAACATGCGAACCCTGGTGAACCATAATGCTACAGTTATGGCCTTCAAATTAGGCTACCGCCTCGTTTTACTCTTAAAGATAACGATGTGTGCAATTAATAGATGGGACGGGTCAGGAGAGGATAATAATGATGTATTTTGACAAATCAAGATATGGCAATACACCAGCGTCACATAATGCCTGTAAACCCTGGTAAACCGTGCATGATCAATAAGTGCTGGTCTATGAATTTTACAAAAAATCAATTATGATAGTAGTAATAATGTAGTAGGAAAAATTGCGTCTGAAATTCAATAAGGAAGGACTATTTTGTTAAATAAGGAAGGTAAACTTTTAATTTTAACAAGTGTACTATCTCATTGACATGAATGCTTAACGTGTCAGGATATTTAGAGATTTCTTTAGGGTTTCAGCAAGAATATAGGCGTCTAATTAGAACTGACGATCAGTAGTCTAATCCTAGAATCCTAATGCAATATTTTTCTGTTGGGTCTCGCAAAATCCGCAAAATCACACTTTCCATATATCACCTTGATTTTCGTTTGTTATATTCATGGTAAACATAACCCACCCACTATATTTAGATTTTCATACTAGATATTTATAGGAAAAAATAATATATTTAGCTAGATTTGCATTCTAGATACCTCGTTCATAAGTAAAAGAACGAAGGAATTGAGAGGATGAGTTCTAATGAGAAATGTGTTGTTCCTGCCAATGGTCTTGTTAATAATGATCCTCCTCCTCCGAAGGGCTTTTCTTCATGGGATGACTTTGTGGAAAGCATTGGTGATATACTAGAAGAGTATGTCGATGAAGAATGGGAATTAGTAGCAGTCAAAGGCTTACTGTTCAATTGTGCTCTCTATTCTGATTTTTTTTTGGTTAAGTTTGTCAGATTTGGCATTGCAATTTATGAAAAATTTGGCTATGTTTTTCAACTCTAATACAAGACTCAGTATATAGTCCCTATCATATTCATGATCTTATCACTTTAACAGCAAAGCCACAACAAAATCATGGTTAACCCTAACTCTTCAGATCTAAATCTCTAAGCCAAGCCCCCTTAAACACATTACTAGTTCATTCTGTTTCATCAAGAGATTGATACTCTAACAGATGAACAATGGACAGAAATTAAACAACATATGCACTTGGAATCTAAACAAAATATTGCATCCTTAAATATTAAACATTCACAAAAAGTAAACTTACAAGCAGCTTTACAAACAGACTAATTAAACATCTAAAAAAAACATAAGATACACTAATAACACACACACACACAAAAAGAAAAGACATAACTAAACAAAAGATGATGGATCGAGATGTGATTCAATACCATTCTTGCATAGCAGAACCATGAAAACAGAGGACTAGATCATTTAGAATCCCCTTCTTCTTCACTGCTGCTGTCGACAATCTTAACCATATCTTTGTATGGCCAATCATCATCAACATCATCGTCTTCATCTTCATCCTCAAGCGCTGGTCCAAACCAAAAGAAGTGTTCTGGATCATCTAAATCATCATCATCATCATCCTCAGAATCATACTCATCATCATCATCATCCACAGAATCATACTCATCATCCTCTTCATCGTCCTCCTCTTCTTCATCGTCAACAACATCATAATCATCATCCTCTTCATCTCCAAAACAAGAAACAACCTTGCAACCAAAATAACCAACAATCTCCTTGTCTTCATCATCAAGAAGAAGAAATCGGAAGGAAGTTACTACTACAGAAGTCATTTTCTCTGGTTTGATACTAAAACTTTCAGTTTTTGATACTGAAACCCTAGGTTCAGTTTAGAGAGAGACTTGGAAAGAAAAAGCCGAGTAATAGTACTCTCCTAGTCTCCCTTGCTCGTGTTTTATACCGTGACACACGTTTTCACTTTACGATTCAACCTCTATCTTAGCCACGTACAAGCATGATAACTTGGCTAGTGAACAAGTATAGCTTTGGAAAATAAATAAATACAATATAATATAAAATAAAGAAATTGGGTGGAAAATTAACATCAAGGAATTTAACTTGGAAGAAATATAAATTGGTTTACAAGATCGTCCAAGAGTGACATCGGTAAAAATGGAAAATTAACATTAAGCAATTTGTCTCGGTGGAAATACTCCCCGGAAACTTAGATTTGGACGAAAAATTCTTGCTAAGGTCGTGACATCGAAATAAATAAAAATTGGTTTAGAAGCTCGTCCAAGAGTGACATCGGTAAAAATTGAAAATTACCATAGATCGTGACATCGAAATATAAATTGGTTACAAGCTCGTCCATGAGTGAAATCGGTAAAAATAAAAATTAAGTCAATTTATCTCGATGATCTCCGGAAACTTAGATTTGGATGAAATATAATTGCTAAGATATCTTGACATCGAAATAAAAATCCGGGGTTTATAAGCTTGTCCAAGAGTAACATCGGTAAAAATTGAAAATTACCATCAATCAATTTATCTTAGTGGAGATATTCCCCGGTAAACTTAGATTTGGGCGATAAATTGTACTTGCTAAGATTGTGACATCGAAATATAAATTGGTTTATAAGCTCGTCCATGACTTCAGTAAAAATAGAAAATTAATTCAATTTATCTCGGTGATCTCCGGAAACTTAGATTTTGGATGAAACTTAGATTTTACAAGCTCGTTCAAGAGTGAATTGCTAAGGGACTAGACGTTCCACCGAATTCCTTAAATGACTATTAATGTCATCTTCTCTACAAAAGGAAATTAAACAGAGAATTTCCAAAACACACAAAATCATCCTAAATTAGGCAAGGAATTAAGAAAAAAAAACATAGATTAGAGATAATGGGTGATGTAGGAGGAAACAGTGCTAACGGAGATAATCAGCCTTCTGTACCTTTTAAGTTTGCCAAGAAAGTTGCCAAGACTCTCTCTACTAGACAGTTGGAGAACTTGATGGATTTTGTGCAGCAAGAGATTGACGAGAGAAATCGTCTGATTGAGTTCGAAAAAAATCTTCAGGAAAATGCTCCACTGTATGAACAATGGAAGAGGAAGAGAATTGCAAGAGATGTGAGGAAATCCATAGAAAGATAGGAGAGAGATGAGGGGAGAAGGAGAAGATTTGTTTGGAGAAAGACCCGCAGTGCAACCTCAAGTGATTCTGAAGAGAAAGAGAATGATTTTGAGAGAAGTGATGATCATGAGAGAAATTATGAGACAGAGAAAAAAAGGAGGAAGAGAGAAAAGAATATTGAGGATGCATGGTATGAAAGGTTCTTAGCAGAAAAAGCAATCCCTAGGCTTTTTGCAAGAACAATGAATGAGAGATTGAATGTTGATTTTGATGGAGAAACAATTGATGGTGTTGATGATAATGGTGAACCAGTTGAGGTTGGAGATTTGAAGGAAGAGAATGAAGATGATGAAGGAAGTGAAGATGCATGTGATGAAGGTTATGGAAGTGCAACTGAAACAGGCAGTCAGTATAGCAATGATTACAGCGATCATGAGATGGGCATCGACAACGACGACGATAGCAGTCAGCAGAGCAATGAGAAGAACGGTGATGATTCTGAATAATCATACCTGGAACATCAACAAGATTTCGATGGGAAAGCTTCGATTTTGTGAAATCGGACTAAGAGCTTCTTCGTGAAAATTCAAAGAAATCTTGTAGGTGTTTGCTGATCATTTTGCTCATTGCTGATTTTCCTCATATTGTTGAATCTGCTGACAGATGTTTTCTTGTGGTTATGTTGCTATTCGGATATTTTTCTTTTTTTGGAACAAGTGGGATTTTTTTGATATTGTTATGCAGATGGTAACTGCTAACAGTTTTAAGGTTTAATGGTTTTAAGGTGTTTTGCAGGGGGTAACAATTTTAGTTTGTTTGTAATTAAGGTGTGTGTTTGCAGGGGGGGGGGGTAACAGTCTAGTTTTTCCTGGTATGAATAGTTAATCTATCAGAAGTTTGAGGAAATTACAGACTAGGTTTTTGGGTCATGTTTTGATGTGAATCTTGTGAATGGGTTTGATTGTAATGGAACTACTTAGGAATTAGGGTCTTTTTGTAAATATGGTGGGTTTGACTAGTATTTGTAAATCTGGTTAATGGAATTGCAATTACGGTTTCTTTTTGTGTTGATTTGAATATAGTGGGTTACATTTGGTATGCTGGAGATGTCTTTGTGATTTCTAATGGAAGGAACAATGGTATGTTAAACTGTGGTATGTTGAAATGTATTATATGATCTATGAATTTACTAAAGCATTATCTGAATTCTATCCAGAACTAGAATCCTGGTACAAGGTAAGGTACTAATCCTAATTCTAGACCCTATTCATCTAAAGTGCAGAAACTGCTTCTCAAAACATACTACAATCTTGATTCACTAATGGTAACAATATCCTACACCCAAACACTATAACTGAGTCTAAGTTTATTAACAAAAGGTATAACAAGCAGTAGATCATTTGTCAAAGCCGTAATGACTTGACTCAAGATTGAGTCCGGTGAAACCTATATGATTCCACGGACCCACAAAATTACTTGGTGCTGGTGGAGGTATATACACATCTAATTCTAATCTGGAATGTATTCTAACCACTGAATTGTGTTGACTCAACGAGTTAATTACAAATGAATGATTAACAAACAAATATCAAGCAAAGAATTTAAAGAACCAATATTTTTTATAAAACTAAACCAAGCAAAATAATACCAACATCCTCAATATTTAAAAAAATAATTAATCAAAATAAACAATTTCTAAAAACAAAAACCACATTATTCAAAAGTTTCTTTGATTATCTGCTCAACTAAAATCATCGCATCTGGATCTGGTACTCGTGTTGTAGCATTAGCAGGCTGTGCTGGAACTTCAAGTACCTTTTGCTCTAGAGGTGTCTCCCTGGGTAATTCTGGTGCGCCAGACACAGTTTCACCAACAGGCTCATTCGAAGGAATGGGAGCATGGATACCATCCATTTCAACAGAAGCAGAAGCAGGAAGAGTAAGATTGTCAACGTGAGCTTGAACTTCAGCTAACAGGGGCATGCCAGGAACCTTACACACGCCATCAATAGTTATGGTGATCCTTAGCTTTCTAGGGACATCCATTACTATCCTTGGAATTGTTTTAATGCTCTCGGTATTGTTCTCATTGGAACTCATTTTCTTCGTCTAATATATCAATCTATCTTTTATGCTAGTATGGTTTGTACGACCTATTTAATTAATAGTATATATATATTTATTAGAAAACCCCTATTTTTTTAGGTTAGGAACATTATCTCCAATTACCTAATTTAGTTGTATTCCGCATATCAATCTCAAATAAACAAAATATAACAGTTTCCATATTGATAAATATATTCTCATATACGCGTACAACACCACATTGATTTTAGTATATAGTATGATTTATATAAATACGGAAAAATAGCACGAAAAAATTGCGTAAACACAACCATGTTGATTGAGTACATATATGCTTTATCTTACAGTAGATCATAATCATGTACTCTTCGTTAATGTGCATTCCTTGGCTAAACTCTTTCCAAATATGTAGGTATCTGAAGTATCTCTCTCCATGATTCGCCATGCCTAATCTTCTATGAACAAATTTCTATTTTTGGTGTAATTCCCTCGGTAATTCACACCTACTCAAAGCCATGCGCAACAATTCTGTCCAGCCAAGCGCTATAACCATGCCCAAATTCTCTTTTGGCTTTCATATATTGGTCAACACCATAAATTACATCTATATATGATTGGCAATAGCAATATATATTGGGATCATTTTTTTTCTTCAAAAGATTAATAAGATGGTCATAACCCTAATTTCTTGTCTTCAAAAGATTAATATACTATGGTCATAACCCTAATTTTTAAATTTACAGTGGACACATAAGCAGAATGTTGATAAACTGGAATAAATCTCACACAAACACGTGAAAATATCCGTTTCTTGTTTGGATCATGGATTTTTAAATAAGGCATGCTGATTAAGGATGCGACCATTGGCCAAACGGTGTAACGGTTCGCACCCCTTCGTATTACGCTTCACATTAACCGAATAGATTTTGAAACACCAAAAGACGTGAAAATTCCAACAGGTGTATTGTGTGGGGACGCATATTGCATCCATTGGATGTCTATATAAGCATTCAACAAAAACGAAATCCTAAATACTTCTACATTAAAAAAAAAAATTCACCAGTAATAGTAATGGAAATGTTGCCGGATTTAACTCCCGAGATACTACACCTCCTCCCAAGTACAGAAGGTATTTTGGCAAGCAAATGTGTATGCAGAGAGTGGAATTCTGTCCTTGCAGACAAAAGAATTGGACTCCTTTTCGGTTTCACTCAAAAAGTGACAGAAGAAAAAGTTACGCAACTCTTCTACAAAGAACAAATTGAGGAGGAAGATTACTACACGATGATAGGAGATTTCTATCAGATGTTATTTGGAAACAATGGTACCTGGAATATTATCTGATCCTATGATGAAAACATGTCACACCCAATCGTTGGATCTTGTAATGGTCTGGTATGTTTTTATGTTTCACACCACGGCATACAAGATCTTATTTATATTATGAATCCAACAACGGGTGAGCACCTCCATCTGCCACAAATATGCGATCCAACACCAACGCCACAATTTAGTTAGGATCCACGATTCGTCGTAGGGGGGTTAGGCTATTATCAACATACTGTGAATACAAAGTAGTTCGAATTCAAGTGGACGGTAAAGTGGAAGTACACACTCTAGGCGACAACAGGGGATGGAGGGACATCGGATATTTTCCTTTTACTTTTGGGATTCAGGTGTGTACGCACATGGTTGTATTTTTTGGATAAATCATTATTTTTATGACAATATTCAGATAGTATCTTTCAATTTGGACAATGAGACATTCCAGTCACATTCGCCACCCCCGCATCATATTTATGAGAATGGTGGTTTCAGTACTCCAAAACTTGGAATGATGTTGTCTGGAGTTCTCCTTTTATTTTACAACATTCACGATATTTATGATCTCCGGATTGATTTTTGGGCACCCATTTCGGATAATGATATTCATGCACGGGCACCCGATGTAGAATGGAGTTGGGAACTTAAGAGGAGCATTGTCTTGGAAGAGCCTTCGAATCTATGGTGGCCGCCTTATAAGCTTACATCCTTGGGAAAGAACAACGACGTCCTATTGCAAAACAACCGTTGTTTAGCGCGTTATAATGAACTCACCAGAAATTTGACAGAAATTGCGGAGATAAGGTGGGCAAAGGTTAGAGTTATTCCTCACATGAGGAGAGCCGTCTCGTTGAGAAATTTTGGAGGACAATCGGAAACATGTACTGACGATGACCATGCCACAAACATATTCCAAGTGTAGTGTTTTTGTTTTTGTTTTGATTAGAGTAATGTAGTTTGGTGTTCAATATATATATATACTATATATTTTTAAAAGTATTATTTCTCATCTTTGATTTATTTTTTTTTCGTATCTTGTTTGGACTAAAAGTTGTTTTTGAAATCTGAAAAATCAGAGTTGGTCTTATTTTGGGTAATAATGGTTGGTATTTTATTTAATGGAGTTAATGCTTTTAAACATATTCCCGACTAATTTAGAGGGGGATTTTATTTTATGATGGTCAATTTGGTATATAGGGAGGCATTTCTGTATTCCAGTTGTATTTATGGTTATAAATTTTGCGAATCTATAAGGAGACTTTTATGTGTTCATTATTGTAGAAAATATGATATCAAAGACTTGATGAAAGGAACACGGAACTAAAACTCAAACAAACTTCTCTTGATTGATGTGTTTCGACTCATGGATTGATGTATTTCGACTCATGGCTCAACAACCTATTTATATGAGTAACAAACTTGACTCTCAAGAAAAATAGCTTTCCAAACATAATCAAACTCTAACAAAGAAACTTCTAGACAATTCTCACGTAAATAAACTCTTAAAACCAGTAATACTTGCAACCCAAATAAACTTCTATAAACCATACCATGTCAACAAGAGTTGTTGATCCATTCACTTCATGTCAACTGTACCAGTTGACTCAACCATATTGGTTTATTCTTCATGTCAACTGTACCAGTTGACTCAACCATATTGGTTTATTCTTCATAGTATCTTGGTTTATTCTTCAACAATTATAATAAAATCCGAGAGGGGAAAAGAAAAATGTAAAAAGAAGTGAGAATTTGAGATGCAAATGGTATAAGTGATAGATAGACAAATCAATGATGATATTCTTGAAAATGTACACGAATGAAAAAGATTTTGTGACTAATCGGGATTCTTTTTGTAAACGAATTATTGATTTGAAACTGGTGTTTGACACCAAAACACAAAACCAGAACATAAATGGGAAAAAAGAGATATACATAAATTATGGTACCATTATCCCATATTTGTAGTGATAAATTCACGTTTTGTATTTTATGGATAGTTCCTGTTTTATATTATCAACCAATGCCGTTGTAAATATTAAGATGTTGTCGTGACGGGTATTCTAATTCCAGGAGGTCAGCATTAGTGAATTGGTGTCTTTTCATATCTACTTCATGACGTAATGGTTATCCTTTAGATTTTGTTTCCTTTTAAATAACAATTCAGTTATAGGTTTAAGTTATAACCGCTTATAAGATAAAATGGGAAAATATGATTTACTTGCCTGCTCATTAAGGACGCGACCTTTCAAATATAAAACATGCAAATATGCGTTACTTGTATGCTCATTAAAGATGCGACCTTTCAAATAATGCCTGCTCATCAAGGACACAACCATTCGCCAACAGGTGTATTGGATGTCTATATAAGCATTACTCGTATCTGCTTGTAGCATTCTACAATATTAAGAAAATCTTAAATGCTTAAAAAAATTTGATAATCTTTCATCGGTATAATAGTGATGGATATGTTTCCGAAATTAACTACCGAGATACTACAACACCTCCAAACTGCATAAAGCATTTTAGCAAGCAAATGTGTTTCCAAAGAGTGGAATACTATCCTCGGGGACAAAAGAATTGGACTCCTTTTTGGTGTCACACCAAGAATAGGGAAAGAAGTTACTCAACTCTTTTATAGAGAGGAAGATTTCAGCCCGATCGTAACAGCCAACAATCACGACGCCCCGAATGATGGAAACCATGAAGATTTGACTAAGTTGCACCCAATAGTTGGATCTTGCAATGATCTGGTCTGTTTTTATGTTTCACACCACGGCATACAAGATCTTGTATATGTTATGAATCCAGAAACTGGTGAGCACCTACATCTTCCACAACTATGCATCCCAATTATTGCACGAAATCAAGTACTTTCTTGGTATCCTGTAATTGGGGGTTTCGGATACTGTCAACGTACCGATGAGTACAAGGTAGTTCGAATTCACATGGATGGTAAAGTTAAAATACACACTCTAGGAGACAAGAAAGGATGGAGGAACATAGCATGGGAGATTCCTTGTATTTTTCGGAGTTCAGGTGTGTACGCACATGGTTGTATTTTTTGGAAGGATTGTTGTCAGTGCCATAGTGGCATAGTTTCTTTCAATTTGGACACTGAGACATTTCATCAACATTCGCGACCCCCACATCATATTCCTAAGAGTGAATTCCCATCAGTTGGAATGGTTATGTTCGGAGTTCGCCTTTTATTTTACTACATCCATGAGGCCTGCTGTGATGAGGGGATTAATCGGCCCCGGATAGATTTCTGGGCACCCATTTCCAAAAAAAATATTCATACATGGGCACCTGGTGGGGAATGGAATTGGAATCATAAGATAAGCATTTTCTTAGAAAAGGATGAGGATGAAGGGTGGTTGGCCTATTACCCGATAGCTTTTGGAAAAAAAAACAAGGACCTCTTATTGTGGCAGAATGGGCGTTTATTGCGTTACAATGCACTCACCATAACTTGGACGGAAATTTGGGGGACACAACTGTGGGAAACAAGCAAAGTTGCAATTATTCCTCATATGAGGAGCGCTGTCTCGTTGAATAATTTTGGTGGACAATCGGAAACATGTACTCATGATGTTCATGCCACCAACACATTCCTTGGGTTATCTATGTAGCTTTTTTTTTCTTGTAGTTGTGTTGTTTTTTTGTATTTGGATTTGGATTTTTTTTCCTATGTAAAATTTATTCCTTGGGTATGTAGCTTTTTTTTCTCTTGTAGTTGTGTTTTTTTTTTTTTTTTTG